>NW_027991601.1:0-201 GCF_054177405.1 Leptonychotes weddellii
TATGTTAATCCCCATACATTACATCATTAGTTCTAGATGAAGTGTTCCATGATTCATTGTTCGTGCACAACACCCAGTGCTCCATGCAGAACGTGCCCTCCTCAACACCCACCACCAGGCCAACCCATCCTCCCACCCCCCTCCCCTCTAGAACCCTCAGTTTGTTTTTCAGAGTCCATCTTCTCTCATGGTTCGTCCACC
>NW_027991602.1:0-201 GCF_054177405.1 Leptonychotes weddellii
AACCCAAGCCTCCAGACAAGCTAAATTTCCAGGACCTGCTAAATAATTCCATGTTCAATTAGGCTCTTCATGCTGGGTGCTGTTGGCATAAGGCAGGGGACAGGCAAAGCAACCACAGACTCTTTGTTTCTTTTTTTTTTTTTTTATTCTTATGTTAATCCCCATACATTACATCATTAGTTCTAGATGAAGTGTTCCAGG
>NW_027991603.1:0-201 GCF_054177405.1 Leptonychotes weddellii
TTTTTTTTTTTTTTTAAGATTTTATTTATTTATTTGAGACAGAGAGAATGAGAGACAGAGAGCATGAGAGGGAGGAGGGTCAGAGGGAGAAGCAGACTCCCTGCCGAGCAGGGAGCCCGATGCAGGACTCGATCCCGGGACTCCAGGATCATGACCTGAGCCGAAGGCAGTCGCTTAACCAACTGAGCCACCCAGGCGCCC
>NW_027991604.1:0-201 GCF_054177405.1 Leptonychotes weddellii
TTTTTTTTTTTTTTAAAGATTTTATTTATTTATTTGAGACAGAGAGAATGAGAGACAGAGAGCATGAGAGGGAGGAGGGTCAGAGGGAGAAGCAGACTCCCTGCCGAGCAGGGAGCCCGATGCGGGACTCGATCCCGGGACTCCAGGATCATGACCTGAGCCGAAGGCAGTCGCTTAACCAACTGAGCCACCCAGGCGCTC
>NW_027991605.1:0-201 GCF_054177405.1 Leptonychotes weddellii
CTTGCTTCTTGAAGGAGTCCTGTATTGCTATATGCTTCCTTCTTTCCTTTTGCCGCATCTCAAAGGTTTTGGACTTCTGTGTTTTCATTTTCATTTGTTTCCATGTATGTTTTTATTTTTTTTTATTTTTTATTGTTATGTTAATCACAATACATTACATCATTAGTTTTTGATGTAGTGTTCCATGATTCATTGTTTGCG
>NW_027991606.1:0-201 GCF_054177405.1 Leptonychotes weddellii
CTTTCTTTTCTTTCTTTCTTTCTTTCTTTCTTTCTTTCTTTCTTTCTTTCCTTCTTTTTTTGTAGTTTTTAATTTTATTATATTATGCTAGTCACCATACAATACATCATTAGTTTTTGATGTAGTGATCCACGATCCATTGTTTTCGTATAACACCCAGTGCTCCATGCAGTACGTGCCCTCCTTAATACCCATCACCCG
>NW_027991607.1:0-201 GCF_054177405.1 Leptonychotes weddellii
TCAGAGGGAGAAGCAGACTCCCCGCTGAGCAGGGAGCCCGATGCGGGACTCGATCCCGGGACTCCAGGATCATGACCTGAGCCGAAGGCAGTCGCTTAACCAACTGAGCCACCCCGGCGCCCCCCTTGCAGGTCCTTCTTGGTGACTTAATATTAAGAACAGTTGGAGAGAGTGGTGGATCACACACACAAAAAGGCCCTA
>NW_027991608.1:0-201 GCF_054177405.1 Leptonychotes weddellii
AGACTTTTTTTTTTTAAATAGCACATGATGTTACATTAGTTTAAGGTGTAAAACATACTAATTCCATAGGTCTGTGTGTTATGGTATGCTCATCACAAGCAAACATTTGTCATCACACAGCAGTATAACAATACCACTGACTATATACCCCATGCTGTACTGTTTGTCCCCTTGATGTCTTCATTCCATACCTGGATGCTA
>NW_027991609.1:0-1036 GCF_054177405.1 Leptonychotes weddellii
CTAAGGGTTATACTGTAGTGGACTTTTCTGAAATAAAAGCAAAATGAAACTCCTCATTTGGGTGTGTGATGTGGATACTCACAGACTGGCAAAGATGAATAAATGTGGTAGGGAGAATTCTGAGATGACCCTTCCAGATTCTCCCTTCCCCACCCATCCCATAGAACACCCTCCACAGTGTGGGTGGGGCTTGTGAACATGATGGATGTCACATCATGATTACATTACCAATCAATGGACTTTGAATTAGTACAAAAGAAGATAATCTGGGTGGGCCTGACCCAATCAGGTGAGCTCTTTATAAAAGACTGGGCACTTTTTGAAGCCAGAGAGATGAAAAGTGTGAGAAGGATTCAATGCAAGGGAGAGTCTCCATTACTGGCTTTGATGATGGAGAGGGCCATGTGGCAAGGACCAAAGAACAACCCCTGGTGGCTGAGAGTGGTCTTCAGCCTACAACCAGCAGAGATCTGATTCTGTCAACAACCCTCATGATCTTATAAACAGTCTTTCTTCTAGACAAGCCTAGATGAAGACATAGGTCAGCTAATACATTGATCTCAGCCTCTTAGACCTTGAGCAGAGAACCCAGTTAGGCTGAGCCCAGACTTCTGATTTACGGGACTGTGAGATAATAAATAGCTGTGCTTTTAAGTTGCTAAATTTGTGGTAATTTGTTACATAGTAATAGAAACCTAGTACAATAAGGTAGGGTAAGTAACAGCAGGATGAGACTTCCTGAATATGTATGTGGAGTTATTTGTTGATAGTATTTAAATCAGTGTACTGTAGTATCTCTTGAGCTGGTTTCCCCATGATGGTGAGAGCTCCCCCCCGACACACACACAAAAAAAAACAAGAAAGAAAGAAAGCTCTGGTAAGAAACTCTGAGCTAAACACAGGAAACAGTTCTGTAATGGCAGGTGATGCAGGGGCTTTAATTATACAAATGTGCATCATGAGTCTGCAAGATAGAATGCAGTGTTTACATATTTGACTGTGGCACCTCTCTGGGCATGTGTGCATGCATGCATGT
>NW_027991610.1:0-201 GCF_054177405.1 Leptonychotes weddellii
ACTGTGATGTTTTCATTTTAATATTATGAAAGGGACTAAGATGCTGGTTTATAATTTGAAGAGCACTAGGCAGTATATAATCTCTTTTCTAATTGTACAAAACAAAGGAAATAAACAAGTACTTATTAGAATAGCAATAAAATCAGAGGCAGGCTCCAGCATCTGGGCTATTTTATTAATAGGGGCACTCATTTTAAGGTG
>NW_027991611.1:0-201 GCF_054177405.1 Leptonychotes weddellii
GGGGGCGCCTGGGTGGCTCAGTTGGTTAAGCAACTGCCTTCAGCTCAGGTCATGATCCCAGGGTCCTGGGATCGAGTCCCGCATCGGGATCCCTGCTCTGCGGGGAGCCTGCTTCTCCCTCTCCCACTCCCCCTGCTTGTGTTCCCTCTTTCGCTGTGTCTCTCTCTGTCAAATAAATAAAATCTTTAAAAAAAAAAAAAA
>NW_027991612.1:0-201 GCF_054177405.1 Leptonychotes weddellii
GCGAGCCCAGAGCAAGGCTGGTCAGGGGGCAGGGGCAGAGGACATGAGGCAGAGGAGGGGTAAAGAGCCAGGAGACCAAGGCGGCCCACTTCCTCTGACACTTTGAGTAATGTAAAGGACATTCAAACTGGGCCCTCAGAGGAGAGGAATGTGTTCAGCTCCCAGATACCATCCACTAACTTTGGTTAACTTTTTCACAAT
>NW_027991613.1:0-201 GCF_054177405.1 Leptonychotes weddellii
TTTTTTTTTTTTTTTTAAGATTTTATTTATTTGCGAGAGAGAGAATGAGAGACAGAGAGCATGAGAGGGAGGAGGGTCAGAGGGAGAAGCAGACTCCCTGCTGAGCAGGGAGCCCGATGTGGGACTCGATCCCGGGACTCCAGGATCATGACCTGAGCCGAAGGCAGTCGCTTAACCAACTGAGCCACCCAGGCGCCCAAG
>NW_027991614.1:0-201 GCF_054177405.1 Leptonychotes weddellii
ACAAGCTGGGCACCCAGGAGATACTGATTTGCACCCCAAAATTACAGTTATCTGGCACCACACCCTTCTTTGTTGGCAGGAGTATCTTCCCTTTGAAGCTCTCTCAGAAAGCTCTGGAACCCTCATCAGGATGTGTCACATGTGCTGGTGGAATGGATCATCTCACTTTCCCAGAGACACCTCTATGTCCTGCTTTCTTTA
>NW_027991615.1:0-201 GCF_054177405.1 Leptonychotes weddellii
TTTCTTTTTTTTTTATTCTTATGTTAATCCCCATACATTACATCATTAGTTCTAGATGAAGTGTTCCATGATTCATTGTTCGTGCACAACACCCAGTGCTCCATGCAGAACGTGCCCTCCTCAATACCCACCACCAGGCCAACCCATCCTCCCACCCCCCTCCCCTCTAGAACCCTCAGTTTGTTTTTCAGAGTCCATCGT
>NW_027991616.1:0-201 GCF_054177405.1 Leptonychotes weddellii
GGCCGCGGGCGCTGCAGCTCCCCCCGGGGCAGGAGACTCGTCCTCAGGGCCCAGGAGGAGAGCTCTTCTCCCCCAGCAAGGCTGCCTCTGCTCAGGGGCTCCGGCCCAGGCGGCCCTGCGCTCAGTGGACAAGCGAGCTGAGAGCGGGAGGGTCGGCACCTGACCGAGGGCTCAGGTGTGAGCTCGTTAACTTGCTGACAT
>NW_027991617.1:0-201 GCF_054177405.1 Leptonychotes weddellii
CTTTTCTCTGACTGATTTGTTTCGCTTCCCATAATATACTCTAGCTCCATCTACATTGTTGCAAAGGGCAGGATTTCATTCTTTTTGATGGCTGGGTAATATTCCATTGTGTATATACATATACCACTTCTTCTTTATCCATTCATCAGTTGATGGACATTTGGCCTCTTTCTATAATTTGGCTATTGTTGATAATGCCAC
>NW_027991618.1:0-201 GCF_054177405.1 Leptonychotes weddellii
CGAGTGCCGAGCGGTGTTGGGGAGTGGGGTCTGTGCCAGGCCTCGGCCGGATGGCAGAGCCGTACAGACTTGGGGGCCATGTGGGAGCAGTAGGAACCCCAAAGAAGATCGGGGAGGGCTGTGCTGGAGCATCCTGGCGAGGGGCTTTGTGGGCAGGTTTGGGATTCGGTCGGTCCCGGCACCGCAGATTTGCGTCCACCA
>NW_027991619.1:0-201 GCF_054177405.1 Leptonychotes weddellii
TTTTTTTTTTAAAGATTTTATTTATTTATTTGAGACAGAGAGAATGAGAGAGACAGAGAGCACATGAGAGGGGGGAGGGTCAGAGGGAGAAGCAGGCTCCCTGCCAAGCAGGGAGCCCGATGCGGGACTCGATCCCGGGACTCCAGGATCATGACCTGAGCCGAAGGCAGTCACTTAACCAACTGAGCCACCCAGGCGCCC
>NW_027991620.1:0-1036 GCF_054177405.1 Leptonychotes weddellii
GGCTCCCTGCTCGGCGGGGAGCCTGCTTCTCCCTCTGACCCTCCTCCCTCTCATACTCTCTGTCTCTCATTGTCTCTCTCGCAAATAAATAAAATCTTAAAAAAAAAAGAAGAGATGAATGTTTCCGGTAGCGTGTCTTTGTTATAAAACCATGTCAATGAATCCCTGCGACTGAGAGCATGACCTTTGAGGCTAGTTTCCACTGCTTTTGAGCTGCATGACTGTGGGCGATTCTCTTCGTCCTCAGCTGCAGTTTAATAATATCTCATAAGATTGCGGCAAACATTAAATTGGATCATGTATGTGGTGCACAGCGCTCAGCACATAGTAAGCGCTCCGTGATGGCATCATTGTCATTAATCAGCCTCCTGACGTCCACTTCCTTATCCTGACATTCAAGGCCAAAGTCCACGAGTCTGGCTTCCCCTGTTGTATGATGTTGATTAGTAGTAGGTGCTAGGTGCATAGCAGGCCCTCAACAAGTTCTTGAAAAACAAGAGAATGAATCCATCAGTAATAGTATAATTATAGTGGTGTGTGTGTGTGTCCTTAAAAGGAAGATTCAATCCTCATACATTAAAGTGCTTTTGATGACATACAACTGACAGGTCACCAAAGATTTCTTTCCATCAGGAATTTACTTATGTGTTTGTTTTAAAATCCTAAACGAAACCCAGTAGCAAGTGGATAAAAGCCTAGTCGCCCTCTGAGGCACCCAGGCCCTCACCGACTTCTCTGTCTCATGTCCAGGGTCTCCCAGAGCCTCCCTGTGTGTGGAGTCTCAGGGTCTAGAGGAGCCACGGTGGAAACCATTTCCCTAAAGAATCACGAAAATGAATGTCTCTATTTACTGTATGCTATTTGACTTTTTTTTTTTTTTTTAAGATTTTATTTATTTGGCAAAGAGAGACACAGCCAGAGAGGGAACAAAAGCAAGGGGAGTGGGAGAGGGAGAAGCAGGCTTCCCGCCGAGCAAGGAGCGTGATCCCGGGCTCGATCCCAGGACCCTGGGACCATGACCTGAGTCTAAGGCAGA
>NW_027991621.1:0-201 GCF_054177405.1 Leptonychotes weddellii
ACACTTATTTAATATCTTCTTAGCCTGTATTTCTCATATATAAAATGGTAAGGATTAAATGAGATAACATATTTTAGTTAATATGTGTTGAGAAGTTTCCCAGTTATAAGCACTATGTCATTATTGTTATTGATATTGTTTGTCATTTTGTTAACTTCAAAATGTTTAGCGTCCTTTGTAAAAGTTTCACTTTTTTTTTAA
>NW_027991622.1:0-201 GCF_054177405.1 Leptonychotes weddellii
TTTTTTTTTTTTTTATTCTTATGTTAATCCCCATACATTACATCATTAGTTTTAGATGTAGTATTCCATGATTCATTGTTTGTGCATAACACCCAGTGCTCCATGCAGAATGTGCCCTCCTCAATACCCACCACCAGGCTAACCCATCCTCCCACCCCCCTTCCCTCTAGAACCCTCAGTTTGTTTTCCAGAGTCCATCGT
>NW_027991623.1:0-201 GCF_054177405.1 Leptonychotes weddellii
TTTTTTTTTTTTAAAGATTTTTATTTATTTATTTTGAGACAGAGAGAATGAGAGACAGAGAGCATGAGAGGGAGGAGGGTCAGAGGGAGAAGCAGACTCCCTGCCGAGCAGGGAGCCCGATGCGGGACTCGATCCCGGGACTCCAGGATCATGACCTGAGCCGAAGGCAGTCGCTTAACCAACTGAGCCACCCAGGCGCCC
>NW_027991624.1:0-201 GCF_054177405.1 Leptonychotes weddellii
TTTTTTTTTTTTTTTTAAAGATTTTATTTATTTATTTGACAGAGAGAGACAGAGCGAGAGAGGGAACACAAGCAGGGGGAGTGGGAGAGGGAGAAGCAGGCTCCCTGCAGAGCAGGGAGCCCGATGCGGGACTCGATCCCAGGACTCCAGGATCATGACCTGAGCTGAAGGCAGTCGCTTAACCAACTGAGCCACCCAGGC
>NW_027991625.1:0-201 GCF_054177405.1 Leptonychotes weddellii
CTCACAGTTTTCATGACAATATATCCTCTGATGAGAACAACCTTCAGCACAACCAAGAATATCAATGCTCCTCAATAAATGTTTCTTCTAATAGAGAGTGCTGTTCTCTGTGTGCTGCACTGGGCCTGGGGCTGGGGCTTGTGCTTAGGGAAAGGAAGAACTGTGTTCAGCTCTTACTGGTTTCCTCTTTGGCTTCTGTAA
>NW_027991626.1:0-201 GCF_054177405.1 Leptonychotes weddellii
GTTTTCCAAATCCATGAGCATGGAATATGTTTCCATTTGTGTCATCTTGAATTTCTTTCATCACACTTTGTTACCAATCTTTACAGAGAACAGCTGGTTCACTTCCTTGGTTAAGTTTTTTCCTGGATATTTTATTTTTGGTGCAATTGTAAATGGAACTGTTTTCATTCATCATTTGTCCTGTTAATGTGATGTATCATA
>NW_027991627.1:0-201 GCF_054177405.1 Leptonychotes weddellii
GGTGCACGTACCCTTTCGGATCCCTACTTTTGTATCTTTGGGGTAAATACCCAGTAGTGCAATTGCTGGATCATATGGTAGCTCTATTTTCAACTTTTTGAGGAACCTCCATACTGTTTTCCAGAGTGGCTGCACCAGCTTGCATTCCCACCAACAGTGTAGGAGGGTTCCCCTTTCTCCGCATCCCCGCCAACATCTGTC
>NW_027991628.1:0-201 GCF_054177405.1 Leptonychotes weddellii
TTTTTTTTTTAAAGATTTTATTTATTTATTTGAGACAGAGAGAATGAGAGAGACAGAGAGCACATGACAGGGGGAAGGGTCAGAGGGAGAAGCAGGCTCCCTGCCGAGCAGGGAGCCCGATGCGGGACTCGATCCCGGGACTCCAGGATCACGACCTGAGCCGAAGGCAGTCGCTTAACCAACTGAGCCACCCAGGCGCCC
>NW_027991629.1:0-201 GCF_054177405.1 Leptonychotes weddellii
GCGGGCACGTTCTGCATGGAGCACTGGGTGTTGTGCACGAACAATGAATCATGGAACACTTCATCTAGAACTAATGATGTAATGTATGGGGATTAACATAAGAATAAAAAAAAAAAAAAAGGAAGTCAGATAAAAAAAAATTAAATCTTTTTTAAAAAAGTATAAAAAAGTCAATATTGTCTGGATGTGTTCATGCTACAA
>NW_027991630.1:0-201 GCF_054177405.1 Leptonychotes weddellii
ACATTTTTCACAGAACTAGAAGAAATAATACTAAAATTTGTACAGAACCACAAAAGACCTGAATAGCCAAAGCAATCTTGAAAAAGAAGAACAAAACTGGAGGTGTCACAATCCCAGATTTCAAGATATACTATAAAGCTGTGGTAATCAAGACAGTATGGTACTGGCACACACACACACACACACACACACACACACACA
>NW_027991631.1:0-1036 GCF_054177405.1 Leptonychotes weddellii
AAAAAAAAAACATATTTGCCCAAATCACATGGCAAGTAAGGGGTAGAGCTGGAATTCAAACTCAGGCCCATTTCCCTTTAAAGCACACCATGTCTTTGCCATTGGGTTTCTGCTTTAATAAGTGCATGTTCCTAAGTAAGAAGCAAACCAGGGAGCAGGTTGAGCCATGACAAAAATACGTAACATATTCCAAGACACTAATTTTATTAAAAGACCAACGTTAAGCTGGATAAAAATATGTATAATCAGCAACCATTTAGTAAGAAAGGAGGAATATGAATACATATACTTATTTACTTACATTTTACAAAATGGAAAGATAAACCAAAAAGGCTTTTTAAAATGTTCATCCTTTGAAGAAGGGAGGAAATAAAAGGACAGGACAGGGTAGAAGGTAGACATAACTGATGATAGTTTATTTTGTAGGTTTGACTTTAGAACCATGTAAATATTTTACATAATAATACAACAAAATTAAGTAAATAAATAAGCAATCCCCCCCCCAAAAAACAAAAGCAAAATGGAACAAATAAATCTATCTATGGAGTTGGTGTCATAACCACATAGAGAGAAATTATTTCAAGTAATTTAAAACATAATAATTGACTGTACATACATTCCCTAGTGGGACATATACTAATAGAGCAAATAAATAGTGATATCAATATTCATGGAGGTTTTCAGTGTGAGAGGAACAAACAAACAAAACCAGATGGAAGATCAATGAAGACAAGTAAAATCCCCATATTCCTGGATTTAATTGGACATTTATTAATAACTTTTGATGCATTTTACCTTTTTAAAAAAATTTTCCTGGATCTGTCCATGGAAAAAGGACAAGAAAATGACCAGCTCACTGCCAATAAGCACCCCTAGTCCCCAGACTGTGGTCTTTAAATACCACTTTGCACTAAAAGGGGACAGGACTCTTTGGGGAAATTGAAGATTCCAAGTCTGAAATAGGAAATGTAAAAAAATAATTCTGGAAATCTTCTTATCTCAGAAAGCAGAAAAGCTATTAAAGACTACTAGGGTC
>NW_027991632.1:0-201 GCF_054177405.1 Leptonychotes weddellii
AATGGACAAGTTATGTCTGCAAACCAAAACCGAGCCCTACAAGAGAGTGGCTGGTGAGCGGTGTCCCGCTGAGGGGAGCGGCGAGTGAGCCCACCACGAGAGCCGCACTCGAATCTGAAAAGCCACCCTCCCCGGGACAGGTGTCCACATCCCAAGAGGAAAGGGCAGCACCCCGCTCAGTCACATACACCCAGCAACCAC
>NW_027991633.1:0-201 GCF_054177405.1 Leptonychotes weddellii
AAAAGCTGGGCACCCAGGAGATACTGATTTGCACCCCAAAATTACAGTTATCTGGCACCACACCCTTCTTTGTTGGCAGGAGTATCTTCCCTTTGAAGCTCTCTCAGAAAGCTCTGGAACCCTCATCAGGATGTGTCACATGTGCTGGTGGAATGGATCATCTCACTTTCCCAGAGACACCTCTATGTCCTGCTTTCTTTA
>NW_027991634.1:0-201 GCF_054177405.1 Leptonychotes weddellii
TTTGGCACAGTTGTAACATAAATTGCACCTCTCCCATGCCCAGTTTTGGGGTGTTAGATTAAATGAGAGCTAGATTGGAAAGTAAAGTGGCCTCATGAAGAGTGTGGGCTTGGACGCCCTGGTGCCTGAGTTCAAATCCCTGCTATTTGACCTCGAAGCCTCCATTATCCCATCTGTTCAATGGGGGCAATAGTACCCATT
>NW_027991635.1:0-201 GCF_054177405.1 Leptonychotes weddellii
TTTTTTTTTTTTTATTCTTATGTTAATTCCCATACATTACATCATTAGTTCTAGATAAAGTGTTCCATGATTCATTGTTCGTGCACAACACCCAGTGCTCCATGCAGAACGTGCCCTCCTCAATACCCACCACCAGGCCAACCCATCCTCCCACCCCCCTCCCCTCTAGAACCCTCAGTTTGTTTTTCAGAGTCCATCGTC
>NW_027991636.1:0-201 GCF_054177405.1 Leptonychotes weddellii
AGCCTGGGTGGCTCAGTCGGTTGAGCGACTGCCTTCGGCTCAGGTCATGGTCCTGGAGTCCCAGGATCGAGTCCCGCATCGGGCTCCCTGCTCGGCAGGGAGTCTGCTTCTCCCTCTGACCCTCCTCCCTCTCATGCTCTCTGTCTCTCATTCTCTCTGTCTCAAATAAATAAATAAAATCTTTAAAAAAAAAAAAAAAAA
>NW_027991637.1:0-201 GCF_054177405.1 Leptonychotes weddellii
CAGAGCAAGATGGCGGAGGAGTAGGAGACCTGGATTTCGTCTCCTCTCAGGAATTCAGCTGGATAGGGATCAAACCATTCTGAACACCTACAAACTCAACAGGAGATCGAAGAAAAGAAGAGCAACAACTCTCTCATCAGAAAAGCGACCACTTTCTGGAAGGTAGGACGTGCGGAGAAGTGAATCCGAGGCGATATTCGG
>NW_027991638.1:0-201 GCF_054177405.1 Leptonychotes weddellii
CTTTACCAGGTCGGTGCCAGTGACCTGGGGGTGGGGGGCCACTTTTGTTTGTCTCAAAGAAGCATGTTGAGGCGGTGGGACTGGTGACAGCAGGGCCCGCCATGGGCGTCGCGCATTCACAGTTCGCTGGAGTGAGTGCAGAGCCGTCCATGAGGCCCAGGCCAGAAGTGGCTCTGTATCAGACAGCCGGCACCTACAGTG
>NW_027991639.1:0-201 GCF_054177405.1 Leptonychotes weddellii
TTTTTTTTTTTTTTAAAGATTTTATTTATTTATTTGACAGAGAGACACAGCGAGAGAGGGAACACAAGCAGGGGGAGTGGGAGAGGGAGAAGCAGGCTTCCCGCCGAGCAGGGAGCCCGATGTGGGGCTCGATCCCAGGACCCTGGGATCATGACCTGAGCCGAAGGCAGACGCTTAACGACTGAGCCACCCAGGCGCCCC
>NW_027991640.1:0-201 GCF_054177405.1 Leptonychotes weddellii
TCTTTTTTTTTTTTTTTTTTTAAAGATTTTATTTATTTATTTGAGACAGAGAGAATGAGAGACAGAGAGCATGAGAGGGAGGAGGGTCAGAGGGAGAAGCAGACTCCCCGCCGAGCAGGGAGCCCGATGCGGGACTCGATCCCGGGACTCCAGGATCATGACCTGAGCCGAAGGCAGTCGCTTAACCAACTGAGCCACCCA
>NW_027991641.1:0-201 GCF_054177405.1 Leptonychotes weddellii
TTGTTTCCTGCAATTAAGAATTCCTCATATCAGTGAGATCATATGATACATGTCTTTCTCTGTTTGACTTATTTCACTCAACATAATACCCTCCAGTTCCATCCACGTCGTTGCAAATGGCAAGATCTCATTCCTTTTGATGGCTGCATAATATTCCATTGTATATATATACCACATCTTCTTTATCCATTCATCTGTCGA
>NW_027991642.1:0-1036 GCF_054177405.1 Leptonychotes weddellii
ACATCGATGCGAGGACCACACAGGGCCTGGCTGACGCCAGAAGGATGCCTGCAGTCCCCTCTGCCCAGCGTGACAGGTTAGTGCAGGAGGGCAAACAGCCAGCAGCTGGAGTCATGTCGTCATTATGAAGCATGGCTCAGGCATTTTCCAACAGTCTGTTTTGACTTCTTTTACTTGGAGTTAAAAGAAGCCCTTGAGATACGGCCTGAGCAGGGCCGGTCCCGGAGGCTCTGATGACGTTTGGGTTGACTCTCCTGGGACCTTGCAGGACATGCAAAGAGCCTGCATTCGTCTGCACGGATCCTTCTGTGTTGTCCACACCGGCCAGGGACAACTTCCAGCTGTCAGCTCTTAGGACTGGCTGCGCCACGTTCACTGGGGGACATGGTGTCACCGCCTTAGGCGTGTTGGCCGTCCACCCAGGCAGATGTCAACAGTAACAGTTGCAGGTAAGGATGTGTTCAAGCACTTCACCCAATTATGCCTTTTGCTGTTACAATCATGTAGTCAGGTAAGTGCTGTTAACCCATTTCACACTTGAGAAAACCGAAGCAGCAGGTGGTCGGGCAATAACTGAGCCAGGGTCCCAGGGATGGTCAAACCGGCTAATCCAGTCTGTGCACTTGAGCAGTGTTTAACTCGCGCTGCACATTCAAATTGCCCGAGGAGAGGTTTCTAAATATCTGGGCCTGAATTCCCCCTCAGACTCCAGAAACCTTGATGGTGGTTGGTGGTCACAGTGGGTGGTGAGCCCCACGTGCGGCGGAGGCGAGCAGCACCGGTCTGACTGCATCCGCGTCCTCTTCGGTGCCCCGTGGTTCTGCTGGCTTCCAGAGCATTCCCGCACTTAGCTTGTCTACTGTGTGCTCTCAGCAGCCAACGTCAAAGCCCCAGGGAAGGGTCAGCATCTTTGCTGCCTTTTTCTCAGATGCAAGAGTGAAGTCTAAGCTAAGGCGAGTCAGCTAGAGGGAACTGCAGGCATCAGGGGGAAAGAAACACATTCACTGTGATTCTCAATCATTTTCAGGCCAACTGC
>NW_027991643.1:0-201 GCF_054177405.1 Leptonychotes weddellii
TTTTTTTTTTTTTTTAAAGATTTTATTTATTTATTTGAGACAGAGAGAATGAGAGACAGAGAGCATGAGAGGGAGGAGGGTCAGAGGGAGAAGCAGACTCCCTGCTGAGCAGGGAGCCCGATGCGGGACTTGATCCCGGGACTCCAGGATCATGACCTGAGCCGAAGGCAGTCGCTTAACCAACTGAGCCACCCAGGCGCC
>NW_027991644.1:0-201 GCF_054177405.1 Leptonychotes weddellii
ATTCACAGTATGTTTAAGCCCACGCACACACATAGATAATTCATGAGAAACTCATGAAATCCACACACACACCACAGAAGGAAAAATTAGTTAAGACATACATGAGATAGGTCTGTTGTTATAGTAGAATTTAAAACAATTATTTTGGTGTCTGAGAACACATTCTTAACATACATAAATAGTTGACTTAATGGAAAAAAA
>NW_027991645.1:0-201 GCF_054177405.1 Leptonychotes weddellii
TCTTTTTTTTTTTTTTTTAAAGATTTTATTTATTTATTTGAGACAGAGAGAATGAGAGACAGAGAGCATGAGAGGGAGGAGGGTCAGAGGGAGAAGTAGACTCCCTGCCGAGCAGGGAGCCCGATGCGGGACTCGATCCTGGGACTCCAGGATCATGACCTGAGCCGAAGGCAGTCGCTTAACCAACTGAGCCACCCAGGC
>NW_027991646.1:0-201 GCF_054177405.1 Leptonychotes weddellii
TTTTTTTTTTTAAAGATTTTATTTATTTATTTATTTTGAGAGAGAGAATGAGAGACAGAGAGCATGAGAGGGAGGAGGGTCAGAGGGAGAAGCAGACTCCCTGCCGAGCAGGGAGCCCGATGCGGGACTCGATCCCGGGACTCCAGGATCATGACCTGAGCCGAAGGCAGTTGCTTAACCAACTGAGCCACCCAGGCGCCC
>NW_027991647.1:0-201 GCF_054177405.1 Leptonychotes weddellii
ATTCTTATGTTAATCCCCATACATTACATCATTAGTTTTAGATGTAGTGTTCCATGATTCATTGTTTGTGCATAACACCCAGTGCTCCATGCAGAATGTGCCCTCCTCAATACCCATTACCAGGCTAACCCATCCTCCCACCCCCCTCCCCTCTAGAACCCTCAGTTTGTTTTTCAGAGTCCATCATCTCTCATGGTTCGT
>NW_027991648.1:0-201 GCF_054177405.1 Leptonychotes weddellii
TTTTTTTTTTTAAGATTTTATTTATTTATTTGAGAGAGAGAGAGTGAGAGACAGAGAGCATGAGAGGGAGGAGGGTCAGAGGGAGAAGCAGACTCCCTGCCGAGCAGGGAGCCCGATGCGGGACTCGATCCCGGGACTCCAGGATCATGACCTGAGCCGAAGGCAGTCGCTTAACCAACTGAGCCACCCAGGCGCCCTATA
>NW_027991649.1:0-201 GCF_054177405.1 Leptonychotes weddellii
CTGGGTGATAGACGTTGGGGAGGGTATGTGCTATGGTGAGTGCTGTGAATTGTGCAAGACTGTTGAATCACAGATCTGTACCTCTGAAACAAATAATACAATATATGTTTAAAAAAAGAAGAAGAAGAAGATAGGAGGGGAAGAATGAAAGGCGGGGAAATCAGAGGGGGAGACAAACAATGAGAGACGATGGACTCTGAA
>NW_027991650.1:0-201 GCF_054177405.1 Leptonychotes weddellii
CATGAGAGACGATGGACTCTGAAAAACAAACTGAGGGTTCTAGAGGGGAGGGGGTGGGAGGATGGGTTGGCCTGGTGGTGGGTATTGAGGAGGGCACGTTCTGCATGGAGCACTGGGTGTTGTGCACGAACAATGAATCATGGAACACTTCATCTAGAACTAATGATGTAATGTATGGGGATTAACATAAGAATAAAAAAA
>NW_027991651.1:0-201 GCF_054177405.1 Leptonychotes weddellii
TTTTTTTTTTTTTTTTAAAGATTTTATTTATTTATTTGAGAGAGAGAGAATGAGAGACAGAGAGCATGAGAAGGAGGAAGGTCAGAGGGAGAAGCAGACTCCCCGCTGAGCAGGGAGCCCGATGCGGGACTCGATCCAGGGACTCCAGGATCATGACCTGAGCCGAAGGCAGTCGCTTAACCAACTGAGCCACCCAGGCGC
>NW_027991652.1:0-201 GCF_054177405.1 Leptonychotes weddellii
TTTTTTTTTTTTAAAGATTTTATTTATTTATTTGACAGAGAGAGACACAGCGAGAGAGGGAACACAAGCAGGGGGAGTGGGAGAGGGAGAAGCAGGCTCCCCGCAGAGCAGGGAACCCGATGCGGGACTCGATCCCAGGACCCTGGGATCATGACCTGAGCTGAAGGCAGTCGCTTAACCAACTGAGCCACCCAGGCGCCC
>NW_027991653.1:0-1036 GCF_054177405.1 Leptonychotes weddellii
TTAACTTTTTAAAAAAGTATATCTTATTTTGTTATATATACATTTAAAAGTTCATAATCTCACATAACTCATCAAAAATACATGTTTATTTTTAGCTAATTCATTCAGTGCTTTTAAACAAAATAATATTGTTCATTGCAAGAACCATTTAGCCATACTGAACCTAAGTTATTTGAGCACTGGTAATAGCTAGCAGGTGTATGTGTTCCCAGTATGCAAGATGCCATCACCATACCTAGTAGTTTTTATGTGTTAAATTTACTCCTCTCATAGCAAAAACCCAATGGAGATTGGCATCATTATCAACAGACCTAGTTTGCAGATGAGTGTAGAGAGGCACAAAGGTTTAAATAACTTCCCCAACATCACAGAGCTGATGAATCAACCTCAAACAGTTGGGCTTCAAAGTCCAAGCTTTAAACAATTATGCTATCTAAACTGCCTATCTCTTTATATATCGTAGTTTAGGTCCAATGAAAAAGAGGGAAGAGGAAAATGCAAAAAAAAAAAAAAAAAAAAAAAACGAAAAGGAAATAACCACAACAAAACAAAAACTACTTCAGACCTCAAAGAGCTTTTAATAATGAAAGAATTTACAACCCAATACACTAAGCACACTCCTAGCCCCAAACATATTCCCACAGATAGGCTGCACCTTTGCACACTCAGAATCAAAACTATACATACATCCATATACACACTTTAAAGTACAAAACAAGTTACAGGAGAAAGTAAATTAACCTTGTGTAGGAAACAATTTATTACAAAGAACAGAACCAGTATTTAGAGATTTCAAACCATATACCAGGCCTTTTCCCTATATTCTCTCATGTAATCTTCATCACTTCATAGAAAATACAATTGAGGCTTAAGGAAGTTCAGTAATTTGCTGAGGAACACAAAGACGATTATGAAAGAACTGGAACTTAAACCAAGTTGAGTCCAAGCCCTTGACACCACCACACCACAAGGCAGAAAACATGATGCTTTGAGTGGTGTGAAATGCTAATATACTCAAATGACTTGTCACAGAACC
>NW_027991654.1:0-201 GCF_054177405.1 Leptonychotes weddellii
GCGTTTCTGCCACTGCATGGTGGCCCGAAGCTGGGGCAGCCCGGGGGGAGCAGGCTGCACAGTTCAGCAGGCACCCTCCCACGAGGAGGAAAAACCCGGCAAACCAGCCCAGGAAGAGGGCTTCCCCAAACTCCCACCTGGGCACGATCTCTGGCACAGTCTCATCCCAGAACTCCTGGACCGTCTTGTAGGCGACCCAGG
>NW_027991655.1:0-201 GCF_054177405.1 Leptonychotes weddellii
GTGATGAAACCCGGAAGCACACCGGTCACACTGTCGCCCTGTGACTCTGGGCTTGCACCTATATTCAAAGCAAAGGAGACAAAAGCTTTCATCATCTTTCCCACATAGTTCTGAGGTCCACCTGCGCTGTAGCAGAGCAGCTCTGACCCTGCTTCCCTGGGGGAGGTGATGCCTGAGCTGAGCCTAGAAGGACAAGTGTGT
>NW_027991656.1:0-201 GCF_054177405.1 Leptonychotes weddellii
TTTTTTTTTTTTAGATTTTATTTATTTATTTGACACAGAGAGACACAGCGAGAGAGGGAACACAAGCAGGGGGAGTGGGAGAGAGAGAGAAGCAGGCTTCCTGCGGAGCAGGGAGCCCGATGCGGGGCTCGATCCCAGGACCCTGGGATCATGACCTGAGCCAAAGGCAGACGCTTAACGACTGAGCCACCCAGGTGCCCC
>NW_027991657.1:0-201 GCF_054177405.1 Leptonychotes weddellii
GAGGTAGGCCGTTGGAAGTTACGCAAAAGAATCAGGAAGCGGAAAAACGAGGCCCGTGCATGATCCCACCGTCCCGCGGTGACGACTATGAACGCAGGAGCGTATTCTCTCCCGGCCTTTATGGCTGCACATTGTCCTGCCGTGGCTGAGATCCTACACCTCCGAATGATAGCTACCATTTTCTTGTCTGCTTTTCCCCCC
>NW_027991658.1:0-201 GCF_054177405.1 Leptonychotes weddellii
CTAGAGTTCTCATGACATACTATGAGCTCCTGGATCACACATAGCCTGAAGCCCCTCTCACCTAACTCTGGTCTTTTCAGTTATGAGAGCCAGTAATTTCCTTTTTTTAAAAGCCAGTTTGAACTAGATGTTCTGTCACATCAAAAAGAGTTCCCACTGATATTCTCTTTAAACCTTAATTTCTTACCTTAAAAAAGGAGC
>NW_027991659.1:0-201 GCF_054177405.1 Leptonychotes weddellii
TTTTTTTTTTTTTAAAGATTTTATTTATTTATTTGAAGAGAGAGACACAGCGAGAGAGGGAACACAAGCAGGGGGAGTGGCAGAGGGAGAAGCAGGCTTCCCGCCGAGCAGGGAGCCCGATGCGGGGCTCGATCCCAGGACCCTGGGATCATGACCTGAGCCGAAGGCAGACGCTTAACGACTGAGCCACCCAGGCGCCCC
>NW_027991660.1:0-201 GCF_054177405.1 Leptonychotes weddellii
GGTGCCTGGGTGGCTCAGTCGTTAAGCGTCTGCCTTCGGCTCAGGTCATGATCCCAGGGTCCTGGGATCGAGCCCCGCATCGGGCTCCCTGCTCTGCGGGAAGCCTGCTTCTCCCTCTCCCACTCCCCCTGCTTGTGTTCCCTCTCTCGCTGTGTCTGTCTCTGTCAAAAAATAAATAAAATCTTTAAAAAAAAAAAAAGA
>NW_027991661.1:0-201 GCF_054177405.1 Leptonychotes weddellii
GCGGGCACATTCTGCATGGAGCACTGGGTGTTATGCACAAACAATGAATCATGGAACACTTCATCTAGAACTAATGATGTAATGTATGGGGATTAACATAAGAATAAAAAAAAAAAAAAAGAAGAGGCTGTTGTAGAGACAAGTCTTTCTAATGAGTACTCTTTCTGACAGCCTTGGAAATACCTATTCACCTACTTCGTT
>NW_027991662.1:0-201 GCF_054177405.1 Leptonychotes weddellii
TTAAATCATCAGGAAACAAATGAGTGAAAGTGGTTAGGTTTACATTTTATTGACCTTGCTAAATTATTGAAGAAATGTGCAGAGAATAGACTTTTTCCCTATTAACACAAAATTGAGATTTGCTGGGGCACCCGGGTGGCTCAGTTAGTTAAGCGTCCAGCTTGGTTTTGGCTCAGGTCATGATCTCAGGGTGGTGAGATT
>NW_027991663.1:0-201 GCF_054177405.1 Leptonychotes weddellii
TCTTTTTTTTTTTTTTTTTTTAAAGATTTTATTTATTTATTTGAGACAGAGAGAATGAGAGAGAGAGAGCACATGAGAGGGGGAGGGTCAGAGGGAGAAGCAGACTCCCCGCCGAGCAGGGAGCCCGATGTGGGACTCGATCCAGGGACTCCAGGATCATGACCTGAGCCGAAGGCAGTCGCTTAACCAACTGAGCCACCC
>NW_027991664.1:0-1036 GCF_054177405.1 Leptonychotes weddellii
ACTCCACCATCACCCCGTCTACACAGACGCCCCCACTCCACCATCACCCCGTCTACACCATCGCTCTTCTCTATGCAGATACCCATTGTATGTTAGGCAAACAAAGCACTTGCCTCATTTTCGTGAATGCCAATGCCATGTCACTCACACGTACAAATAACGACCACCCTGTCTACACCATTACCCTCATCTGCAAAGGTGCCCATCCCACCCCCCTCACTTTCATACACATCACCACCCAGTCTACACCGTCACTCTCCTGTGAGTAGGCACTCATACCCCAGGCCCTGGCCCTCCTGACTCGCATGCATGAGAGGGATAGCAGCATCCTCCTGTTGCCCACACAAGGCATCCTAAGGGTTCTGCAGAGGTCTGGGCGCTCAGAGATCTCACAAACCTTGGCCACCCCCTCTGCGAGACCTGTGGCTTGGACATGGGGCCGCCCGAGGTGCAGCAGTAGACGGTGGGGCACGTGTGAGGGGGCCTTTCATGCACTGTGTCCCCTGTGACCCGCCTTCCAGGAAAAACCACGCTGATTAAGGCCCTGACAGACGACGATGCTGTCCAGCCCCGGGATCAGCTGTTTGCGACACTGGACGTCACAGCCCATGCTGGGTGGCTGCCCTCCCGCATGGCTGTCATTTACATGGACACCATCGGCTTCCTCTCCCAGCTGCCCCACAGCCTGATTGAGTCCTTCTCCGCTACCTTGGAAGATGTGGCTCATTCAGTGAGTGTGCGATGATCCCAGGGGCTGAGTTACTGAAATCACCCAAATAACGTGGGACTGGTTCCCCTGAGACACAACACAACCCTGGGGACCATATCCCCTCACACAGGAAACAAGCTGGGGACTGGGTCCCCTCATTCACGACACAGCCCTGGGGACCAGGTCTTCTCATAGCTGATACAACATGGGGACCAGGCTCCCTCACACATGACACAGCCCTGGGGATCGGGTCCCCTCACACGTGACAACCCAGGGCCCGGGCCCCCTCACACGCGACACAACCCGGGGGCCGGGCGCCCTCACACG
>NW_027991665.1:0-201 GCF_054177405.1 Leptonychotes weddellii
AAATTTGTATGGAACCAGAAAAGACCCCGCATAGCCAGAGGAATGTTGAAAAAGAAAAGCAAAGCCGGCGGCATCACAATTCCGGACTTCCAGCTCTATTACAAAGCTGTCATCATCAAGACAGCATGGTACTGGCACAAAAACAGACACATAGATCAATGGAACAGAATAGAGAGCCCAGAAATGGACCCTCAACTCTAT
>NW_027991666.1:0-201 GCF_054177405.1 Leptonychotes weddellii
AGGTAGGGGGCTATGTGACTAGGCTCACCCAAGGGGCTATTTAACCAGCTTCACAGAAATCCCAGATGTGGAGAAATGTTATAGATGAGATATTAACCAGAGAGAAAGGAGCATAACAAATCCACCTTGTTCTAAATATAGATGATATTTTCATGATATTTACAAATTCACCTTGTTTGTCTTAAATGTTATAGACAAGCT
>NW_027991667.1:0-201 GCF_054177405.1 Leptonychotes weddellii
TTTTTTTTTTTTTTAAGATTTTATTTATTTATTTGAGAGAGAGAGAGTGAGAGACAGAGAGCATGAGAGGGAGGAGGGTCAGAGGGAGAAGCAGACTCCCCGCCGAGCAGGGAGCCCGATGCGGGACTCGATCCCGGGACTCCAGGATCATGACCTGAGCCGAAGGCAGTCGCTTAACCAACTGAGCCACCCAGGCGCCCC
>NW_027991668.1:0-201 GCF_054177405.1 Leptonychotes weddellii
TTTCTTTTTTTTTTATTCTTATGTTAATCCCCATACATTACATCATTAGTTTTAGATGTAGTGTTCCATGATTCATTGTTTGTGCATAACACCCAGTGCTCCATGCAGAATGTGCCCTCCTCAATACCCACCACCAGGCTAACCCATCCTCCCACCCCCCTCCCCTCTAGAACCCTCAGTTTGTTTTTCAGAGTCCATCGT
>NW_027991669.1:0-201 GCF_054177405.1 Leptonychotes weddellii
CAAGACTCTGAGAATCACTACAAGAAAAACTCCTTGTGGTGAAGGTTCTAAGACCTGGGATCGTTTTCAGATGAGGATCCACAAGCGACTCATTGATTTGCACAGTCCTTCTGAGATTGTTAAGCAGATTACTTCCATCAGTATTGAGCCAGGAGTTGAGGTTGAAGTCACCATTGCAGATGCTTAAATCAACCTTTTTAA
>NW_027991670.1:0-201 GCF_054177405.1 Leptonychotes weddellii
GTCCATATATACAATGGAATATTACTCAGCCATCAGAAAGGATGAATACCCAACTTTTACATCAACATGGATGGGACTGGAGGAGATTATGCTAAGTGAAATAAGTCAAGCAGAGAAAGTCAATTATCATATGGTTTCACTTATTTGTGGAACATAAGGAATAGCATGGAGGACATTAGGAGAAGGAAGGGAAAAATGAGG
>NW_027991671.1:0-201 GCF_054177405.1 Leptonychotes weddellii
CCTGGGTGGCTCAGTTGGTTAAGCGACTGCCTTCGGCTCAGGTCGTGATCCTGGAGTCCCGGGATCGAGTCCCGCATCGGGCTCCCTGCTCGGCAGGGAGCCTGCTTCTGCCTCTGACCCTCCCCACTCTCATGTGCTCTCTCTCTCTCATTCTCTCTGTCTCAAATAAATAAATAAAATCTTTAAAAAAAAAAAAAAAAA
>NW_027991672.1:0-201 GCF_054177405.1 Leptonychotes weddellii
TATCGCCTCGGATTCACTTCTCCGCATGTCCTACCTTCCAGAAAGTGGTCGCTTTTCTGTTCAGAGAGTTGTTGCTATTCCTTTCTTCGATCTCCTGTTGAGTTTGTAGGTGTTCAGAATGGTTTGATCCCTATCCAGCTGAATTCCTGAGAGGAGACGAAATCCAGGTCTCCTACTCCTCCGCCATCTTGCTCCGCCCCC
>NW_027991673.1:0-201 GCF_054177405.1 Leptonychotes weddellii
ATTTTTTTATTGTTATGTTAATCCCCATACATTACATCATTAGTTTTAGATGTAGTGTTCCATGATTCATTGTTTGTGCATAACACCCAGTGCTCCATGCAGAACGTGCCCTCCTCAATACCCATCACCAGGCTAACCCATCCTCCCACCCCCCTCCCCTCTAGAACCCTCAGTTTGTTTTTCAGAGTCCATCATCTCTCA
>NW_027991674.1:0-201 GCF_054177405.1 Leptonychotes weddellii
GGCCGCGGGCGCTGCAGCTCCCCCCGGGGCAGGAGACTCGTCCTCAGGGCCCAGGAGGAGAGCTCTTCTCCCCCAGCAAGGCTGCCTCTGCTCAGGGGCTCCGGCCCAGGCGGCCCTGCGCTCAGTGGACAAGCGAGCTGAGAGCGGGAGGGTCGGCACCTGACCGAGGGCTCAGGTGTGAGCTCGTTAACTTGCTGACGT
>NW_027991675.1:0-1036 GCF_054177405.1 Leptonychotes weddellii
GGATCAAGAGGACAGCAGTGACACATGATGCAGCAGGGTTGAAGAAGTGGGTTAGAGGGGCGCCTGAGTGGCTCTCTCAGTTAAGCATCTGCCTTTGGCTCAGGTCATGATCTCAGGGTCCTGGTGATCAAGCCCCACATTGGGCTCCCTGCTCCGCGGGGATCCTGCTTCTCCCTCTCCCACTCCCCCCGCTTGTGTTTCCTCTCTCGCTGTGTCTCTCTCTGTCAAAAAATAAATAAAAAATCTTAAAAAAAAAGAAGAACTTGACTGTGAAAGGGCTAATGATGGGTCGTAAAATAAGTTTAGATTACTTTTGGACCATGGAAAGGAAAGACATCCCAGGCGTAAGGATCATCGTGGTGTATGAAAACAAGAGAGCATCAGCCAAGCAGGAGTTGCAGGGATATTGGAGCAGAATTATGAAGTGCTCATGGTGAAGGCTTCCCCTTTACCCTTATTCTATCCTTGATACTCCAGTTTGCATAATGGTGCCTCTGATCACACAGCAACTTCAGAATACATTTGGAACAGTCCTGAAACTTTATTACTGAAAAATTTGTAATGTGGGCTCGCAGCTAGAAATGAAAAATGATCCTTCTTGAACTGCTTAATTGAACACCTTTCTGCCTGTGGCCTGGTTAGTGATACATGCTGTGGCTGAC
Organism: Leptonychotes weddellii; assembly: GCF_054177405.1. NCBI lineage: Eukaryota > Metazoa > Chordata > Mammalia > Carnivora > Phocidae > Leptonychotes > Leptonychotes weddellii. The sequence continues at coordinate 663 of NW_027991675.1, forward strand.
AGTGGCTTGACAAGAGAGCGCGTGGTTTTTGCAAAGCTTCCTGACTTCTGCGATTGCAAAGTATTTAATTGTAGGAACATCTCTCATTATTGTTGCAAATGTTATTTAGTCACTTTTGCTGTTGTGATATCTTCTATTTTTATTTGGATTTAAGGGAACGTAAATGGCTTTCATTGGAATATCAGTGACATATTAGGGCTAAAATAAGCCTGTTTCGTTCTGTGAGCAAAGATGTTGTAAGAATGGATTTTTCCAAAAAGTGCTTTTTGCTTCCAAAAAATACTTTGTATTCCCTTAATCAGGTCAATGTCTGGAGCATACTTGGCACTCAGTAAATGCCACAAGGATGGATGAATGGATGGATGGATGGATGG
>NW_027991676.1:0-201 GCF_054177405.1 Leptonychotes weddellii
CTGGGCGCCTGGGTGGCTCAGTTGGTTAAGCGACTGCCTTTGGCTCAGGTCATGATCCTGGAGTCCCTGGATCGAGTCCCGCATCGGGCTCCCTGCTCGGCAGGGAGTCTGCTTCTCCCTCTGACCCTCCCCCCTCTCATGTGCTCTCTCTCATTCTCTCTCTCTCAAATAAATAAATAAAATCTTTAAAAAAAAAAAAAA
>NW_027991677.1:0-201 GCF_054177405.1 Leptonychotes weddellii
CTCCATATCTAGAAATTAGCTTGAAATAGATCATAGGGCTATATGTAAATGCTAACTTCTAAGAGAAAATATAGATGAAAATCTTTGCAACACTAGAACTAGACAAAGATTTTTTTTTTTTATGGCCAATGTTTTCATTTTTTATTTTTTTTTATTCTTATGTTAATCCCCATACATTACATCATTAGTTCTAGATGAAGT
>NW_027991678.1:0-201 GCF_054177405.1 Leptonychotes weddellii
TGTGAAAATGGGCGCGAAGTTTCTCATGCTATGTACTTCGTCTCTGGAATGTTCTCTAAGAGGAAGTCTCTCTCTTGGTTGCCATTTCTCGCCGGCACCTAGAGTGGCACCTAGAGCACCAAGTAGTTGCTCGATGCATTTTTGGTGAGTGAACAAATGAAGGAGTGAATGAATGAATGAACGTAGTTTGGGGTTAGGATC
>NW_027991679.1:0-201 GCF_054177405.1 Leptonychotes weddellii
TTCTTTTTTTTTTTTTTTAAAGATTTTATTTATTTATTTGAGAGAGAGAGAATGAGAGACAGAGAGCATGAGAGGGAGGAGGGTCAGAGGGAGAAGCAGACTCCCCGCCGAGCAGGGAGCCCGATGCGGGACTCGATCCCGGGACTCCAGGATCATGACCTGAGCCGAAGGCAGTCGCTTAACCAACTGAGCCACCCAGGC
>NW_027991680.1:0-201 GCF_054177405.1 Leptonychotes weddellii
TAGTTTTTTGGTTCTCTTTTTGAGATTGATATCAGATTCCTAAAGGAATTGAATATATGTCAGAATATAAAGTGAGAGAGGGGCTAGCTCAGTCAGTACACTATGCAACTCTTGATCTTGAGGTCATGTGTTTGAGCCCCATATTGGGGAAGTAGAGTTTACTTTAAAAAAATAATGAAGTGGGACGCCTGGGTGGCTCAG
>NW_027991681.1:0-201 GCF_054177405.1 Leptonychotes weddellii
TTTTTTTTTTTTTTAAAGATTTTATTTATTTATTTGACAGAGAGAGACACAGCGAGAGAGGGGACACAAGCAGGGGGAGTGGGAGAGGGAGAAGCAGGCTCCCTGCCGAGCAGAGAGCCCGATGCGGGACTCGATCCCGGGACTCCAGGATCATGACCTGAGCCGAAGGCAGTCGCTTAACCAACTGAGCCACCCAGGCGC
>NW_027991682.1:0-201 GCF_054177405.1 Leptonychotes weddellii
AGAGACGATGGACTCTGAAAAACAAACTGAGGGTTCTAGAGGGGAGGGGGGTGGGAGGATGGGTTAGCCTGGTGGTGGGTATTGAGGAGGGCACGTTCTGCATGGAGCACTGGGTGTTATGCACAAACAATGAATCATGGAACACTACATCTAAAACTAATGATGTAATGTATGGGGATTAACATAAGAATAAAAAAAAAA
>NW_027991683.1:0-201 GCF_054177405.1 Leptonychotes weddellii
ACAAGCTGGGCACCCAGGAGATACTGATTTGCACCCCAAAATTACAGTTATCTGGCACCACACCCTTCTTTGTTGGCAGGAGTATCTTCCCTTTGAAGCTCTCTCAGAAAGCTCTGGAACCCTCATCAGGATGTGTCACATGTGCTGGTGGAATGGATCATCTCACTTTCCCAGAGACACCTCTATGTCCTGCTTTCTTCA
>NW_027991684.1:0-201 GCF_054177405.1 Leptonychotes weddellii
CTTTTCTCTGACTGATTTGTTTCGCTTCCCATAATATACTCTAGCTCCATCTACATTGTTGCAAAGGGCAGGATTTCATTCTTTTTGATGGCTGGGTAATATTCCATTGTGTATATACATATACCACTTCTTCTTTATCCATTCATCAGTTGATGGACATTTGGCCTCTTTCTATAATTTGGCTATTGTTGATAATGCCGC
>NW_027991685.1:0-201 GCF_054177405.1 Leptonychotes weddellii
TCCCTACTTTTGTATCTTTGGGGTAAATACCCAGTAGTGCAATTGCTGGATCATATGGTAGCTCTATTTTCAACTTTTTGAGGAACCTCCATACTGTTTTCCAGAGTGGCTGCACCAGCTTGCATTCCCACCAACAGTGTAGGAGGGTTCCCCTTTCTCCGCATCCCCGCCAACATCTGTCGTTTCCTGACTTGTTAATTT
>NW_027991686.1:0-1036 GCF_054177405.1 Leptonychotes weddellii
ACTGGTCAGAAATTCACTGTTCTAAATTAATCAGGGGCCTAATATTAAACACTTGGTTACTGTAGACTCTGAAGCTGACTTTGCATCAAACTTCACTGAACTGTACAAAATTAGTGACTAGGTTCTAGTGTTTCAGCTGAATGGGATTTTATATTTATCTCTTCAACACAATTTACTGAGGGCCAAGTATTTTTCTAGATGATGGTGATAAAGCCATAAACAAAACAAAGACTCCTCTTCCATTGGACTTACATTCTAGTAAGGGGGAGGTAACTAGTAAACAGAGAAACATATCAAATGTTAGTTATTGAAACCAATGAGTAAAAGACAAGGAGACAGAGTATGACTGGAAAGATGTTATTTCATGTTTCACATTTTCAGGAAATGCTTCTCTAAGAAGATGGTATCTGTGTGAGCCAAGCAGTTATGGAAGAGAAGATGATTCCAGATGAAATAAATTCAAAGGTATGAGGAAAAGGTACAAAGAGGTCAGTGTGGCTGGAACAGAGCAATTTAGGAGAAGACTGGTAAAAAGTGAGGTTGGAGAGTAAGGGGCACCCAACTAGGTAAAAATTTATCCACTTCCTTCTAATGACACACTGTTTCTAGACATTTGATGTCTACAGGGGCCCTCAAACTATTCTGTTGATCATATAATGCTGTGTAGATTCTGATTCAGTAGGCTTGAGGTAGAGTTCAGGGATCTATATTCTTTCTGCAATCTGTCAGTGATTCTAATACACAGACTACTTTGATAATCATTACTCTAGGCCTAAACTGTGCAATGCAGTAACCACTGGCCACATACACCTAGTACCACTGAGGAACTGAATTTTAAATTTTACTTAATTTCACTAAATTTAAATTTTTAAAACTGATACTCAGAGTTCAATTACTGGGAAACTTTTCTGTATATTTGGAACAATTTTGGATATGTAAGTCTACCTGTTCAACTGTAAGTTTTATGAAATTAAAATACAGATCAGGGCGCCTGGGTGGCTCAGTTGGTTAAGCGACTGCCTTCGGCTCAGGTCAT
>NW_027991687.1:0-201 GCF_054177405.1 Leptonychotes weddellii
ACTGTGATGTTTTCATTTTAATATTATGAAAGGGACTAAGATGCTGGTTTATAATTTGAAGAGCACTAGGCAGTATATAATCTCTTTTCTAATTGTACAAAACAAAGGAAATAAACAAGTACTTATTAGAATAGCAATAAAATCAGAGGCAGGCTCCAGCATCTGGGCTATTTTATTAATAGGGGCACTCATTTTAAGGCG
>NW_027991688.1:0-201 GCF_054177405.1 Leptonychotes weddellii
GCGGTCTTCATATCATTCCATTTAATCTTCAAAATAACCCATGAATAAAACACTATTCCTCATTTGAGGAAATTACAAGCTGAAAAACAAGCCCAAGGACACACAACTACTAACTGCTAATGTTAGAACTAGAACACACTTCCTTTGACTATGAATCCACTGTCCTCTGTCCAATTTATTTTTGTATATGACCCTTGATTT
>NW_027991689.1:0-201 GCF_054177405.1 Leptonychotes weddellii
AATGGACAAGTTATGTCTGCAAACCAAAACCGAGCCCTACAAGAGAGTGGCTGGTGAGCGGTGTCCCGCTGAGGGGAGCGGCGAGTGAGCCCACCACGAGAGCCGCACTCGAATCTGAAAAGCCACCCTCCCCGGGACAGGTGTCCACATCCCAAGAGGAAAGGGCAGCACCCCGCTCAGTCACATACACCCAGCAACCGC
>NW_027991690.1:0-201 GCF_054177405.1 Leptonychotes weddellii
TCCCCTGTTCTTGGGCTTTTTATAGATGGCTATTCTAGGTCAGAGGAGCTTTATTCTGTTAGTTTGTGAAATGTCGTTTCTTTACTGGGTGGGGCAGGCGAGTGTCTCTGCTCCGTGCGCTGCCGTCTGCCCTTTGTCCGGCTCCACTTTCCAGCCTGTCCATCCCTGTAGCTGGTGAGTGGCCCACCAGGCCCTGCCCGG
>NW_027991691.1:0-201 GCF_054177405.1 Leptonychotes weddellii
CCCTCCCCTCTAAAACCCTCAGTTTGTTTCTCAGAGTCCATAGTCTCTCATGGTTCATCTCTCCCTCCGATTTCCCCCCCTTCATTTTTCCCTTCCTTCTCCTAATGTCCTCCATGCTATTCCTTATGTTCCACAAATAAGTGAAACCATATGATAATTGACTTTCTCTGCTTGACTTATTTCACTTAGCATAATCTCCTC
>NW_027991692.1:0-201 GCF_054177405.1 Leptonychotes weddellii
TTTGGCACAGTTGTAACATAAATTGCACCTCTCCCATGCCCAGTTTTGGGGTGTTAGATTAAATGAGAGCTAGATTGGAAAGTAAAGTGGCCTCATGAAGAGTGTGGGCTTGGACGCCCTGGTGCCTGAGTTCAAATCCCTGCTATTTGACCTCGAAGCCTCCATTATCCCATCTGTTCAATGGGGGCAATAGTACCCACT
>NW_027991693.1:0-201 GCF_054177405.1 Leptonychotes weddellii
GCTGGCTGTGTTTACATTGCATTAATTCTCAAGTGTTTTGTTAATTATGTTTAAAGTATGTTCACATTCTTTTTTTTTTTTTTAAAGATTTTATTTATTTATTTGACAGAGAGAGAGACAGCGAGAGAGGGAACACAAGCAGGGGGAGTGGGAGAGGGAGAAGCAGGCTTCCCGCGGAGCAGGGAGCCCGATGCGGGGCTC
>NW_027991694.1:0-201 GCF_054177405.1 Leptonychotes weddellii
GCGAGCCCAGAGCAAGGCTGGTCAGGGGGCAGGGGCAGAGGACATGAGGCAGAGGAGGGGTAAAGAGCCAGGAGACCAAGGCGGCCCACTTCCTCTGACACTTTGAGTAATGTAAAGGACATTCAAACTGGGCCCTCAGAGGAGAGGAATGTGTTCAGCTCCCAGATACCATCCACTAACTTTGGTTAACTTTTTCACAGT
>NW_027991695.1:0-201 GCF_054177405.1 Leptonychotes weddellii
AAAAGCTGGGCACCCAGGAGATACTGATTTGCACCCCAAAATTACAGTTATCTGGCACCACACCCTTCTTTGTTGGCAGGAGTATCTTCCCTTTGAAGCTCTCTCAGAAAGCTCTGGAACCCTCATCAGGATGTGTCACATGTGCTGGTGGAATGGATCATCTCACTTTCCCAGAGACACCTCTATGTCCTGCTTTCTTCA
>NW_027991696.1:0-201 GCF_054177405.1 Leptonychotes weddellii
TCCAGTTTGTTTTTGTCTTTTCTTGTTTAGATACCAATCTTTTAAATTCTTGCATTTTAGTAAGAAAGCTACCTTTTTATGGATGTTAGCAGTTTATTGACCTAATATTTGTAAATGGTCTGTTTGGGCAGGTAAAATTATGTAATGCAGTGTTTCAAACAGGGGAATTTTTTTCCTTTTTATTTCCTTTTTTTTTTTTTT
>NW_027991697.1:0-12190 GCF_054177405.1 Leptonychotes weddellii
CTCTATATATCTATGAGGTCCATCTGGTCCAGTGTGTCATTCAAAGCTCTTGTTTCTTTGTTGATTTTCTGCTTAGATGATCTTTCTATTGCTGAGAGTGGAGTATTGAGGTCTCCTACAATTAACGTATGGTTATCAATATGACTCTTTATTTTGGTTAACAGTTGGCTTATGTAGATGGCTGCTCCCATGTTGGGGGCATAGATATTTACAATTGATAGATCTTCTTGTTGGATAGACCCTTTAAGAATGATAGTGTCCTTCCGTGTCTCTAACTATGGGCTTTAGTTTAAAATCTAATTTGTCTGATATAAGAATTGCTACCCCAGCTTTCTTTCGAGGTCCGCTGGCATGGAAGATGGATCATCAACCCTTCACTTTCAGTCTGGCTGTGCTTTAGGTTCAAAATGAGTCTCTTGTAGACAGCATATGGATGGGTCCTGTCTTTTTATCCAATCTGCAACCCTGTGCCGTTTAATGGGAGCATTTAGGCTGCTCACGTTGAGAGTGATTATTGAAAGATATGAATTAGTTGTCATCATGTTGCCTGTGAAGTCCTTGTTTGTATAGATTGTCCCTGTAAATTTCTGTTGTATATCACTCTTGGGGTCTTTCTCCTTTTATAGTACCCCCCTTAATATTTCTTGCAGGGCCGGCTTAGTGGTCACATATTCTTTCAGCTTCTGCCGGTCTTGGAAGCTCTGCATCTCTCCGTCCATTCTAAATGACAGCCTTGCCGGATAAAGTATTCTTGGCTGCATGTTCTTCTCGTTTAGTACCCTGAATATGTCTTGCCAGGCCTTTCTGGCTTGCCAGGTCTCTGTGGACAGGTCTGACGTTATTCTGATGTTCCTCCCTCTGTATGTAAGGAATCTCTTCCCCCTAACTGCCCTTAAGGTGGTTTCCTTGGTTCTAAGATTTGCGAGTTTTACTATTACATGCTGGGGTGTTGGCCTGTTTTCTGTGATCTTGGGAGGGGTCCTCTCTGCCTCTAGGACATGAATGTTTCATTCCCCAGATTAGGGAAGTTCTCAGCTATGATTTGCTCAAATATATCTTCTAGTCCTCTCTCTCTCTCCACTCCTCATGGATCCCAATAATTCTGACATTGGAACGTTTCATAGTGTCACTTATTTCTCTGATTCTGTTTTTATGGATTTTGAGTTGTTTTTCCCTGGCCTCCTCTTTTTCCTTCTTTTCTATCAATTGGTCTTCTAGATCACTAATTCATTCTTCTGCCCCACTTACTCTAGCTGTTAGATTATCTAGATTAGATTGGATCTCAAAGATAGCATTTTTAAGTTCTGCCAGTTCAGCTTTCATTTCTGCCCTTAGATACTCTATGTTGCCATTAATCGATTTCTCCATTCTAGCTATCATCTTCACAACTGCTACCCTAAATTCCATCTCTGACATCTTGGTTATCTCTGCATCCATTTGTTAATCTGTGGCAGAAGTCAGGGTCTCTGAGTCTTTCTTATTTTGGGGGTTCCTCCTCCTAGTCTTTCTATTGAGGGGTTGTTGAGAGAATGTACAGAGTTCAAATTATTGACCACAACCCAAGCAAGATGCACCTGTTTTCTAGGGACCTTAGGGTTGCTGGCCTCTTGTTTTCCCAGCCTGTCTTCTGGGGGAGGGGCCTGCCACACTGTTACTCAGGCAACCCTGTTTGGGCACAGTCGCCCTGCCCCCTGTGGGGGGGCGGGAATAGGCTCAGTGAAAACCGGTTTTGGGGGACTTTTGTTCTCTGGCGGCTTTCCCTGGTGGTTTTCCATGTCTCTTCCAAGAAAGCAGGAAAGACCATTTCCAGCCCTCTGCCTCAGAGCAGAGAGATCGCAGTCTGTTCTTCAGTGAGCTCTCCAGGCCACAATATCTCCATTTCTGTGTGTGCTGCTATAAACTGCAGCATCCTGGGTTGTGTGCCCCTCAGCAGGGCTCCCAGTCCTCGCCTCCAGGTCGGGGCACGTCTCTGCCCTTTGTGGTTCTAAAACTGCCAGCTGCCCCCAGTTTGCACGTGTGGCCCCGCTGCTCCGGGTTTCAGTCTGGGGGGCTGCCCTAAAGTCCTTTCCCCACTGCTACCGGTCTGCGAGTCTGTGCCCTGTCCTCAGTGTGGGAGGCTATTGCACACCAACGGTATAGGATCCCATTGGCTCGGCTCCCTCCTCCTTCTGTTTATCTTCAGATATGTGCCCGCAGAATCATGGCTCTGGGCTTCATACCTTGAAACCAACCACCTGCAATATTCTGTTTGTACAGATCCAGATCTGTCTTCTTATATCACAGGCTGATTTTGTGGGTGTTCAGGATGGTCTGGTAGATATCCAGCTCAATTCAGTGGACTGGTTGGAATAGGGTCCCCTACCTCTCTGCCATCTTTTCCTTCTGATATGCACTCTTTCATTATAGTTTGCTTTTCTTAGAATTGTATACAAATGAAATTATTCAGTACACATTCTTCTGTTTCTTGCTTCTTCACTCAGCAGAATGTTTTTGAGATCCATCTATCTTGTTGCATGTTTCAGTAGTATGTTTCTTTTAATTGCTGAGTATTTCATTGCATAGATATAAAGACATGTGTTTATTCATTCACCTGTTGATGGACATTTGGGTTGTTTCCAGATTTTTGCTATTATGAATAAATGTGCTACACATATTTATGTATAAGTCTTTGTGTGTGCATACACTTTCATGTCTTTTAAGTAAATACTTTGGACTTTAATTGCAGAATTGTATGATAAGTCTATGTTCAACTTTGTAAAATGCTCTCAAACTCTTTTCTACAGTGGTTGTACCACTTAACATTCCCTCTAGCAATTTATGAGGTTACCTGTTTCTCCATATCCTTGCCTCCATTTCTTATTAACAGTCTTTGAATTTCCACTATTTTGGAAAGTGTTGAACATCTTTCCATATGCTTATTTGCCATTCCCATATTATCTCCTTTATGAAGTATGTATTAAAAGTTTGCCTGTTTTATTGTTATAAAAGATCTTCATGTATCTTAGATATAATTCTTTTGTTAGATATTTGTTTTGTATATGCTTCCTCCTAATCTGTGGTTTGCCATTTAATATTCTTTTTGGTGTCTTTTAAAGAGAAAATACTTTAATTTTGATTGAATTCAATTTGTTGTACTAAGAGCAACTATATATTTATTGCTTCTAGTATATCTCTGTACATTTCTCACATAGATTATCATCTTAAATCCTAAAATCAGCTCATCCTGATAGAATCTACCTTCTTTATTCTAAAAAAGGGAGAAAGAGATTAAAAGTGTTAAGTGACTTGCCTGAGGCTGCCCCACTAACAGGTGCCAGAGTTGGGATTCAAACTCCATCCAACTGTCCCGAGAGCCAGAGGTTCCTGCAGTACTCTGCACTGCCTCCTACCATCTCTATCCTTTGATCATCAACTGTATGACACCTGAAACAAGAAGGCAGAGCCTTGTGTTGCTGGAAACATGTACTGTGGGCATCTCAAATTTTTTACTTTACACATATTAGATAAAGTAGACAGAGCAAAAACTTTACCAGAGAGTGATGTTATATAATGTTAAATGGTCAATCCACCAAGAAGACAAAGCAATCCTAAATGAGCATGCACCAAACAATGAACCTGCAAAATACATGAAGCAAAAAATAATGGACCTGAAAGGAGAAGCAAACAAATCCACAATTCTAGTTGGAGATTTCAACATCCCTCTTTCAATAATTGTAGAACAATTAGACAGAAAATCTACAAGGATATAGAAGAACTCAACAGTACTATCAACCAAAAGGATCCAATCAACATTTATAGAGTGCTACATCCAACAGGAGAATACATATTCTTTTCAAGTGTCTATAGAGCATATACCAAGATATACAATATTCTGTGCCATAAAATAAACCTCAACACATTTTAAAAGAGTTGAAATCATACAGATTGTGTCTTCCAAGTATGATGGAAAAGAACATAGAAATAAAGATTGATAACAGGAAAATCTCTAAACAGTTGGAAAGTAATCAACAAATTTTTAAATAATCCATGAGCCAAAGAGGAAGTTTCAAGGAAAATTTAAAAGAAAAATACAAAATACAAAAATACATTGAACTGAATAAAAATGAAAATACGATATATGAAGATTTGTGGGACACAGCTATAACAGGCTGAAAGTGAAATATATAGCACTAAATGCTTACATTAGAAAAGAGGAAATATCTCAAATCAATAATCTAAATTCCCACCTCAAGGAAATAGAAAAAGAAGAGGAAAATATTTTCAAAGCAAGCAGAAAGAAGGAACTAATAAAAATAAGAGTAGAAATCAATGATATTGAAACAGAAAAGTAATAGAGAAAATCAATAAAATAAAGAACTGGTTCTTTTAAAATATCATTGAAAGTGACAAACTTGTAGTAATACTGACAAAGACAAAAAGAGAAAAGACACAAATTATCAATATCAGGAATGAAACAAGGAATAGCATTTTATACCCTGCAGACATAAAAAGTATAAAAGGGAATGGTATGAACAAGTCTACACACATACATTTGAAAACTCAGAAAAATGTACCAATTCATCAGAGAACACAAACAATCACAACTCACAAAATACAAAATAGATAATTGAATAGCTCTATAACAATTAAGGAAATTCGATCATAATTTTTAAATTTCCAATAAAGGAAAATCTGCAAGCCCTAATGCTTTCAGTGGAGAATTCTACCAAATGTTTAAAGAAAAAATAGAAACAATTCTATACAATCTATTCCAGAAAATAGAAGAGGAGGGAACAATTCTTTTCATAAAGATAGCAGTATTCTGATACCAAAACCAAAGACACTACAAAAAAGAAAACTACAGACAAATATCCTTCATGAATATAGACACAAAAATCCTCAAACTATTATAACAAATAGAATTCATCAGCACATTAAGAAATTATACACCATGACCAAGTGGAATTTAATACAGGGCTGAAAAGTAACCAATGTCATCCACCTAAAAGCTAAAGAAGAAAAATCATATGATTATATTAATCAATGCATAAAAAACATATGACAACTTGATTGATAAATAACATCTACAATAAACCTAAGCTAACATTATACGTGATAAAAATATTCAACATCATTAGCCATTAGTATAGTGAACATTAAAACCACAAAGAGATATCACTACCTACTTATTAGACCAGTTAAAACATAATAACAATACCAAATGCTATCGAGAATGCAGGGAAACTGAATCTCTCATACATTGCTGTTGGGAATGTACAGCTTGGGAAACATCTTGATGTTCTCTTTAAAAACTAGACATATAGTTGCTATATAACCAGCAATCATACTCCTGAGCATTTATTCTAGAAAAATAAAAACTTTAAATGTGTACACAAATGTTTATAGCAACTTTATTTGTGATAGCCCAAAATTGAAAACAACCCAGATATCCTTCAATGAATGAGTCATTAAACTGTTGTACACGCATACAATAAAAAGGAACTATGATACAACAACCTGCGTGAATATCCAGAGAATTATGCTGTGCAAAAAAAAAGCCAATCCCAAAAGTTACATGTTGTGTGATTCCATGTATATAACATTCTTAGAGTGACAAAATTATAAAAATTGCAAACAGATTAGTGGTTGCCAAGGGTCAAGAACTGAGTAGGGGTAGGAGGGGCGTGGATGTGAATATAAAAGGACAATGTGAATGATCATTGCGGTGTTGGGGATGTTTTGTATCTTGACTGTACCTATATCAGTATCCTGGTTGTGACATTTTTCTATGCTTTTTCAAGATATTACCATTGGGAGAAACTGGTTAAAGGGTACACAAGATCTCTGTATCATTTCTTACAATTGCATATGAATCTACAGTTATCTCAAAATTTTAATTAAAAAAAAAGTTTCTGGGACCACAGAAAGAAGTCTCATTTATTTTTATTTTTTTTTATTTAAAGATTTTTATTTATTTATTCATGAGAGACAGGGAGAGAGAGAGAGAGAGAGGCAGAGGCAGCCCGATGCGGTACTCAATCCCAGGACCCTGGGATCATGACCTGAGCCGAAAGCAGACGCTTAACCATCTGAGCCACCCAGGCGCCCAGAAAGAAGTCTCAGGAAGTTACCTCTTCTGGGAAGAAGGGACAAATCAGAAAAGGAGTACCCCGCAGAAACTTGGTGATGAAGGGAAGGAAAGGGAGAAGTTAAAAATTCTGCAGAAACAACAAAAAAGAATGGTAGAATCAGAAAACATGCCACAATCTTCATCACCATCATTATCAATACCACCACCAAAACCAAAAATAAAAAACTACACTTCTTTGCACCACAGGAAAGGGCACTCTAGAATCAAAACACCCAATTAGCCTCTATGTTCTAATGCAACCATTATTGCTGTCCAGAGAAATACATTGTTTAAAAATGTATTAAAAATGAACAGAAAATGGCTGTTGATATTCATACAAAGCTACTGTGAACAAAATCAGAAAATTAAAATAAAAATATTTCAGTGATATGAAAATTTCTCCCCAAATTAGCCATGAGACAAAAGAAAATTGTAATACATCACAAAATAGTAAAAAAAAAAAAAAAAACCTTTTTAAATTGGACATTCATTATTTTTATTTTTTAACAGCTTTATTAGGTGTAATTGATATACAGAAATCTGCGCATATTAAGTGGACATAAAAACAGAAAGATATGAAATAAGAGTTGACTGAATTCAGGGAAGTAACTGAAGACAAGATCATCATAGAAATGATGGTTATGTTGTAATTGAAGGAATTGAAGTACAGCTTGGCTAGATGTAAAATCTTTGGCTCACACTATATTTCTTTGAGTTTCTTGAAAATGCAACTCTGCTGTTTGCTTGCTTTCCATGTTGCTGTTGGGAAGTCTGATGCTAAGGTGATTTACATTAATTTGAAGCTACTTAAGTTTTTGCCCTGAGGATTATTTCTTTACCTTTAAAGTCTAATAGTTGCACTGGGGTATTTTTCAGTGTTAACTATACTGGGTCAGTTTTCCCAGGTACATGGTGACCCATATCAGTGAGAAGATCCAGGTCTACTTTTATTTCTGAAGTTGTTTTTTTTTTAAAGATTTATTTATTTATTTTGAGAGAAAGAGAGAGATAGAGAGCAGGGGGAGGGGCAGAGTGAGAGGGAGAGAGAGAAACTCAATCAGACTCTGTGCTGAGCATGGAGCCCAACACAGTGCTGGATCTCACCACCCTGAGATCATGACCTGAGCTGAAATCAAGAGTTGGATGTTTAACTGACTGAGCCACCCAGGCGACCCTGGAGTTTTTCTTTTGATTATATTTTTAAATATTCTATTTTATTGTTGCATAGGGAATGTGTGGGTATAAAGTGACATCAAATAAAGATTAAATCAGATAAATGAGATAGTAGAAGGAGAGTAAGGGTATTATAAAAGGTTAGTAGTATCAAGGTAAGCACCAGAACTAGCTACGAACTTGCCCAAATATGAAGAGGAAAAAAAAGAGACCACATAGAAAAACACAGTAAATATACCCATAGTATGATTGTTCTTGTGATATGTCCATTTAGTTAGGCTACAGCCTCCAGTTAGTTATTCAATCAAACACTAATCTAGGTATTGCTGTAATAAGATCTTGCAGGTGCAATTAAAGCCTTTAATCCATTGACTTTAAGTAAGGGAGTTAATCCTGATAATCTAAATGGGCCTAATTGAATCAATTGAGAAGTCTTAAAAGCAAGGCTGAGGTTTCTCTAAAAGACAGAAGAAATTCTGTCTGTGGACCTCAGCTTTGGCCTGTGCCTGTGGAGTTTGAGCCTGCCCATGATCCCCCTTCATGACTGCCTGCCCTATAGATTTCAGGTTTGCTTAGCCACCCCCAAAATTGAATAAACCAATTCTTATACTAAGTCTCTTTACATATACACAATGCATGCACACCTACATTCTATTTAATCTACTTGCCTGGTTTAACCCTGACTGATTCACATAGTAAATATAAAATAAAATAGCATGACAGAGTTGAAATTAAACCTATCAGTCATATCAACAAATGCGAGTGGATTTAATTCACTATTTTTAAAAATGCATCAGGGAAAATATAACTGAGCCTGGAGCATCTGGCAGTATCAAAAAGTAAGGAAGCCAATATGAAAGAGCTCCCAACGGCCACAAAGTAAAAAACATAGTACTGGATTATGATACAAAATATAAAATAAATATGAGTCCTTACTGGTATAAATAAGTGATTGGATAAATAAATTAATGGAGGAAAAAAAGACAAATCATTTTAAAAAGAAATTCCACATAATTTATGTGGATTCTCCCTTCCAGGAGTTGAAGCTTAATTATCACCAACGTGCCCCCATCCATCATACCAGTGTGGGCAGGACTTACTGACTTTTTCTGAATGGGGAAAAAATCAACTTCTTACATGTCCTCTCACTACATCAGATCTGGCAACAGGGATCTCTCATTTCAAATCCCCCACATGCTTCAAATCTCTTTGACTTCCCTTTCTGCTACTAGCTGGAGAAAACTCTCGCATGTAAGGTACTCATGTGATTTGACTAGGCTCACCTGAATAAAAGTCAACTGTACCATATAAAACACAATCGCAAGAGTGGAATCTCATCATATATACAGGTTCCAGGGATTAGGGCATGACCCTTTAGGGGCCATTTTTAGAATTCTATTTAACACTCAGTTGTATAAATTTACATTTAAAATTAAAATTAAAGAAAACTGATTTGTATGAAGAGTTAGACCTTTTTAGAAAAACTGTTCTCTGAGATTCATTAGCTCTAGTTATAACATAATTTATATTTCAAAATAATTTACCAGAAATTTATTTCAGTATTATTATAGGCTATAAATAGATGTTGCAACAATTTAAAATGAAGTTGCTAAAAGTATACATATTGAGTATTCAATAAATGATTTTGTGAAAGAGCGGGCCAGAAAAACCTTATGATCAATCAAGATATCACATTAATAAATTTTATTTATTACATGTATATAAAATTATAATTCCATTTTGTGCAATTTATAACTTTATATTGTTATTCATGTATCATAAGTACCCATATTATATTTTATACATAATGAACTATCTTAAGGAAAAATATTGATTTTTAACAATAAATAATAAAAAGCACAAACATTGAGAAGAAAAAGTTGAACAGTTGCTGTTGTTGTTTGGTTGGGTTTTTTACAATCGATATGATTGTTTACATATAAATCATATGGAACCTTCAAAAAACATCAAAGTTACAAGATAAAAGGTCAATATTTAAAAATCAATTGTACTTCTGTAACAAATAATTGGAATATGAAAAATAAGAAAATACTTATAAAAGCATCAAAAATATCAGATGCATAGGCATGTATTTAATGAAAAATATGTAGGTCTTCTACACTGAACACTCAAAACATTGAAGACCTACACACACTGAGGGATATAACATGTTCACAATTTGGACTATTTCATATTTTTAACATTTGAATTCTCCACAGATTGATCTCTACTCTCAATGAAACTCTGATTAAAATATCAGCTAGCTTTTTTATATACATTGGTAGGCCATTTGTATAATTTATATAGAAATGCATCTTGGCAGAATCAGGAGGAGGAGCAAAATGGAGGAGAAGCAGGAGACCTAAATTTCGTCTTGTCCCAGGAATTCAGTTAGATAACAAACCATTCAGAACACCTAAAAACTCAACAGGAGATCAAAGAAAAGAATAGCAGCAACTCTCTGAACAGAAAAGTGACCACTTTCTGGAAGGTAGGACATGCAGAGAAGTGAATCTGAGGCGATATTCGGTAGGATAGACAGAGGGGGGAGGGGGCCTCCATCAGCCGCTACTGGCAAGTGATAGAGCCATGGAGCACAAAATTGGAACTTTTAGAAGTCGGCTCCGCTGAGGGACGTCGCTCCATAGGCTAAGTGGAGGGTGGAACGCTCGTTGGGACAGTGTGGTCTCAGGACCCTCAGGGTCACAGAAAGACCAGGGGTGCCTGAGTGCAGCAGAGCTCCCAGGTATCAGAACAGGGAAGCCAGCTGCAGAGACGGAGCCAAGGAGTGGGCTCTAAGCTGGGGTTGCCATAAACTGGGATCCGCAGCAGAGTCGGGCCACTGCTCCTCCAGCAGGGACCCAACAAGCGGCAGATCCAGGGAGACTCCCCTTCCTCTCCCCAGGAAGAGCGGCACGGGAACGCACCGCAGGGATCTGCTGGGTCTGGAGACTCCACACGGGGTCGTGTGCCAGAGATAGAAACACTTGGTCACAGGCCAGGTGAGCACGGAGTACGGCTGGAGACTGGGGAGATGGAAGTGATTGCTTTTCTCTGGGGGTGCACTGAGGAGTGGGGCCCTGAGTTCTTGGCTCCTCCGGGGCGGAGATTGGGAGGCCACCATTTTCACTCTCGTCCTCCAAAGCTGTACAGAAAGCTTGTGGGGAACAAAAGCTACTGAGAGCAAACCTGAGCAGATGACTTAGCCCGGCCCCTAGCAAGGGCGGGGCAATTCTGCCGCGGGCAAAGACACTTGAGAATCACTGCAACAGGCCCCTTCCCGAGAAGATCAGCAAGAACGTCTAGCTAAGACCAAGTTTACCGATCAATGAGAACTGCAAAACTCCAGTGCTAAGGGAATGCCACACTAGAATTCATGGCTTTTTTCCCCATGATTCTTTAGTCTTTCAAAGTTAATTTTTAAAATTTTCTTTATTTTTTTCCTTTTTCTATTTTTTAGTTGAATTTTTCTTCCTTCCTTTTTCAACCATAATCTTATCAATTCCTTTTTAGAAATCTTTTTTGTATTTTGATTTTTACAATCATATTCTATCTCTTTATTGTGTTTAACCTTATTTTTTGTATATATATAAGTTTCTTTTCTTTAAAATTTTGGGATACAGTTTCTTCTAACAGACCAAAATATACCCTAAATCTAGTATATGACATTGTCCTAGTCTCCCTCCTGATCACATTCTATTTCTTTTTTTAATTTTTTCATTCTTTTTTCAACCAACTTCTTATTTTATCAATTCCTTTTCTAACCTCTTTTTTAATTTTCATATTTAGTCATATTCCATCCCTTCATCATATTTACCCTTATTTTTATATATATATAAGTTTTTCTTTCTTTAAAATTTTGGGAGGCAATTTCTTCTAACAGACCAAAATACACCCAAATTCTAGTGTGTGGCTCTGTTCTATTCAGCAGCCTGATCATACTCTTTTATCTCCCCTTTCTTTTCCCCCCAGTTTCGGGTCTCTTCCGATTTATTTAGTGTATATTTTTCTGGGGTCGTTGTTACCCTTTAAGCATTTTCTTCACTCATTCATCTATTCTCCTCTGGACAAAATGACAAGAAGGAAAAACTCACCTCAAAAAAAAAAAAGAACAGGAAGCAGTACTGACTGCCAGGGACCTAATCAATACAGACATTAGTAAGATGTCAGAATTAGAGTTCAGAATGATGATTATAAAGATACTAGCGGGGCTTGAAAAAAGCTTAGAAGATACTATAGAATCCCTTTCTGGAGAAATAAAAGAACTAAAATCTAACCAAGTCAAAATCAAAATGGCTATTAGTGAGGAGCAATCCAAAATGAAGGTTCTAACTGCTAGGATAAACGAGACAGAAGAGAGATTTAGTGATATAGAAAACCAAATGATGGAGAATAAAGAAGCTGAGAAAAAACAGATAAACAACTACTGGATCATGAGGGGAGAATTCGAGAGATAAGCAATACCATAAAGCAAAACATTAGAATAATTGGGATCCCAGAGGAAGAAGAGAGAGAGGAGCAGAAGGTATATTGGAGCAAATTATAGCAGAGAACTTCCCTAATTTGGGGAAGGAAACAGGCATCAAAATCCAGGAGGCACAGAGAACTCCCCTCAAAATCAATAAAAATGGGTCAACACCCCAACATCTAATAGTAAAAGTTACGAGTCTCAGAGACAAAGAGAAAATCCTGAAAGCAGCTCAAGACAAGAGGTCTGTAACCTACAATGGTAGAAACATTAGATTGGCATCAGACCTATCCACAGAGACCTGGCAGGCCAGAAAGGACTGGCATGATATATTCAGAGCACTAAATGAGAAAAATATGCAGCTAAGAATACTATAGCCAGCTAGGCTGTCATTGAAAATAGAAGGAGAGATAAAAAGCTTCCAGGACAAACAAAAACTA
>NW_027991698.1:0-1036 GCF_054177405.1 Leptonychotes weddellii
TCAGTTTGTTTCCTGCGATTAAGAATTCCTCATATCAGTGAGATCATATAAGAGACTTTCTTTTCTTAAAATGAACTATTATTTTGGCATTTTAGAAGTGCAATGCAGGCTAAATCTATACTACCTAACATACTCAGTTAGTATTTTGACTACGTGATAGGATAAAGTGACAAAAATTAATCATTGTATTTTTGTGAGCTTTTTGTTTGACTTACCTAAGATCACTCTTGACTCCAGAATATTGTAATCAATGAGTAAAATGCATATTTCTGTTCAGACTTCTATTCATAAAGTCTTTTCTTGATTTAGCATTTTATGTTAAAATGTATATTTTTAAAAGCTACATTCCTGCATTTAAAAATATGTGCATTTCAGAACAAGGAGCTAATCTATGGTCTAACGTTTAAAAAAATAATAAAACATCTATTTTTCTTTTAATGAATAAATATACTTTCAAATTGACATATGAGAGTAATAGGAGTTTTATGGCTCCATGCATCAACTTAATTCAGAAGATCTTGAATACCTATACAGGGTAAGTGCCGATGTGGTTCATGTCACAAGAATGCATTTTGCCTGAATCACTTCGCAACTTAACTACTAAGAAGATCTGATGTGTAGGAGCACCTGGGTGACTCAGTCACTTAAATGTCCGACTCTTGATTTAGGCTCATGTCATGATCAGACAGTTGTGAGATCGAACCCCACATCAGGCTCCACACTCAGCATAGAGTCTGCATGAGATTCTCTCTCACTCTCTCTCTGCCCCTCCCCCTGCTCACTCTCTCTTTCTCTCTCATAAATAAATAAATTAATTAATTAATTAATTAAATCTTAAAAAAAAAAAGAAGATACAATGTGTAGATGTTACAGTAAGCCCTTGTTCATCAGGTTGATTTGGAGTACAGAAGGAAGACCTAGAGATATACTCAGTTGATTTTAAACTAAAAACTAACAAACCAAAAAAGTGAACTCTTGAAGTGTACCGACCTGTGACTTTAAATAAAATAACCTAAGAGACGAAACCAATTCTTTG
>NW_027991699.1:0-201 GCF_054177405.1 Leptonychotes weddellii
AAGATAGTGACAAACTAACTTTAACAGATTATAAGAAACATGATAATTATACAAATATATAAAAAATTTCCAGTAGAGTATTTATTATCATTTACATAATAGGTTATATTCAAGACTAGATTTTTTTTATTCTTATGTTAATCCCCATACATTACATCATTAGTTTTAGATGAAGTGTTCCATGATTCATTGTTTGTGCCT
>NW_027991700.1:0-201 GCF_054177405.1 Leptonychotes weddellii
TCTTTTTTTTTTTTTTAAAGATTTTATTGATTTATTTGACAGAGAGAGACACAGCGAGAGAGGGAACACAAGCAGGGGGAGTGGGAGAGGGAGAAGGAGAAGCAGGCTTCCCGCCGAACAGGGAGCCCGATGCGGGGCTCGATCCCAGGACCCTGGGATCATGACCTGAGCCGAAGGCAGACGCTTAACGACTGAGCCACC
>NW_027991701.1:0-201 GCF_054177405.1 Leptonychotes weddellii
AATCGGCAAAGAAGAAGTCAAACTCTCACTCTTTGCAGATGATATGATACTTTATGTGGAAAACCCAAAAGACTCCACCCCAAAACTGCTAGAACTCATACAGGAATTCAGTAAAGTGGCAGGATATAAAATCAATGCACAGAAATCAGTGGCATTCCTATACACCAACAACAAGACAGAAGAAAGAGAAATTAAGGAGTC
>NW_027991702.1:0-201 GCF_054177405.1 Leptonychotes weddellii
TTTTTTTTTTTTTTTTTTTAAAGATTTTATTTATTTATTTGAGAGAGAGAGAATGAGAGAGAGCAAGCACATGAGAGGGGGGAGGGTCAGAGGGAGAAGCAGACTCCCTGCCGAGCAGGGAGCCCGATGCGGGACTCGATCTAGGGACTCCAGGATCATGACCTGAGCCGAAGGCAGTCGCTTAACCAACTGAGCCACCCA
>NW_027991703.1:0-201 GCF_054177405.1 Leptonychotes weddellii
TAACTTTTTTTTTTTAAATAGCACATGATGTTACATTAGTTTAAGGTGTAAAACATACTAATTCCATAGGTCTGTGTGTTATGGTATGCTCATCACAAGCAAACATTTGTCATCACACAGCAGTATAACAATACCACTGACTATATACCCCATGCTGTACTGTTTGTCCCCTTGATGTCTTCATTCCATACCTGGATGCTA
>NW_027991704.1:0-201 GCF_054177405.1 Leptonychotes weddellii
TTTTTTTTTTTAAAGATTTTATTTATTTATTTGAGAGAGAGAATGAGAGAGAGAGAGCATATGAGAGGGGGGAGGGTCAGAGGGAGAAGCAGACCCCCCGCTGAGCAAGGAGCCTGATATGGGACTCGATCCCGGGACTCCAGGATCACGACCTGAGCCGAAGGCAGTCGCTTAACCAACTGAGCCACCCAGGCGCCCCAG
>NW_027991705.1:0-201 GCF_054177405.1 Leptonychotes weddellii
TCTTTTTTTTTTTTTTTTAAAGATTTTATTTATTTATTTGAGAGAGAGAGTGAGAGAGAGAAAGAGCACAAGAGGGGGGAGCAGGAGAGGGAGAAGCAGACTCCCCGCCGAGCAGGGAGCCCGATGCGGGACTCGATCCCGGGACTCCAGGATCATGACCTGAGCCGAAGGCAGTCGCTTAACCAACTGAGCCACCCAGGC
>NW_027991706.1:0-201 GCF_054177405.1 Leptonychotes weddellii
CCCTCCAGCAACCCTCAGTTTGTTTCCTGAGATTAAGAGTCTCTTATGGTTTGTCTCCCTCTCTGGTTTCATCTTGTTTCATTTTTCCCTCCCTTCCCCTATGATCCTCTGTCTTGTTTCTCAACTGATATGAAGAAAGTGTCTTCTTCATGGTATATTTAGATGGTATACCATCTAATATATGGTATATATTTAGCATTT
>NW_027991707.1:0-201 GCF_054177405.1 Leptonychotes weddellii
TCTTTTTTTTTTTTTTAATTTTTTTATTTATTTATTTGAGAGAGAGAGAGAGAGAGAGAAACAGCATGAGAGGGGATAGGGTCAGAGGGAGAAGCAAGCTCCCCGCTGAGCCGGGAGCCCGATGTGGGACTCGATCCCAGGATTCCGGGATCATGACCTGAGCCGAAGGCAGTCGCTTAACCAACTGAGCCACCCAGGCGC
>NW_027991708.1:0-201 GCF_054177405.1 Leptonychotes weddellii
GCAGGAGTCCGAGCGCAGGGCGCGTCACTCCAAACACAGCCACTCTGCTCGCCACTTTGCAGATGAGAGCCCGGTCCTGGGAACCCCGGGCAGGGCTCTTCCCCTGCAGCAGGCTGGTGGGCGCCCCAAAACGGAGACTATTTAGAGAGAAGTCGGCGCAAATTCAATGAACTGTTAAACTATTAGGGTATTTATTTCCCC
>NW_027991709.1:0-1036 GCF_054177405.1 Leptonychotes weddellii
GCGCCTGGGTGGCTCAGTTGGTTGGGCGACTGCCTTCGGCTCGGGTCAGGATCCTGGAGTCCCTGGATCGAGTCCCGCATCGGGCTCCGTGCTCGGCGGGGAGTCTGCTTCTCCCTCTGACCCTCCTCCCTCTCATGCTCTCTGTCTCTCATTCTCTCTGTCTCAATAAATAAATAAAATCTTTAAAAAAAAAAAAAAAGAAAAGAAAGACAATGATAAAGGACAGAAATGAGGGTGTGGGGGGCAGAGTCAGGCTGCCCCACCGGACCAGGTGCCCCGCGCTGCCCCAGGCGTTGGGGATACAGGCACGAAAGGCCCAGGAAGTGGAAGGGCCCGTGCTGCAGGAAAGAGCAGCTGAAGCAGGAGGGGAGGGTTTATGGGGAACACCCCCCCCAAAGACCATATGGCCACCCACCACCTCTCCAGTCATCTCCTGCCACATGTCCAGGGGTCACCCCGAGGGCCCCTGCTGCTGTTGAGCATCTGTGACTCACTCTGAGGCTGTGACTCGTGGGGGCCCAGCACAGCTGCCCCTCCAACGGCAGGTCAGGGGGAATTGGATCTTGCACAGTGAACCTTTGCTCCTAGAGGCCGCGAGCTCTCCAGAGGAGGAACACACCAGCTGTCCCAACGGGCTACACGGAACAGTAGAGTGAAGTCCCTGGGTCCCAATAGCTGACAGCACGGGACGGACCCCAGGGCCAGTACAGGGCACCTGGAAGGGAGGAGGGAACATGGGTGCCTTGATGAGAAAATCTCACTGAGAACATCTGCAGGCAAAGTGGTTTCCCCACTGATTTTGTTTTCAGACCAAACGTCTGTCTGGCTCCAGCTAAGGGCCCACTCACACTGCCACAGAAACACGGAGAGCCTCATCCCAGAGTCGGTCAAGGAGCAAGAGACGAGACATTCAGCTGCAGTCCCAGGCTCAAGCTTCGAACTGCCCAGCTCCCCTCTGGGGAGCACAAAGGCCTGGGGTTATGTGAGCAAAGGTGACATCTACCTCCAGGGGGTGGAGACTATCAAGGGAAAGGAG
>NW_027991710.1:0-201 GCF_054177405.1 Leptonychotes weddellii
CATGGAAACCAATGAAAATGAAAACACAACTGTTCAAAATCTTTGGGATGCAGCAAAGGCAGTCCTAAGAGGAAAGTATATAGCAATACAAGCCTTTCTCAAGAAACAAGAAAGGTCTCAAGTACACAACCTAACCCTACACCTAAAGGAGCTGGAGAAAGAACAGCAAATAAAGCCTAAACCCAGCAGGAGAAGAGAAAT
>NW_027991711.1:0-201 GCF_054177405.1 Leptonychotes weddellii
TCTTTTTTTTTTTTATTCTTATGTTAATCCCCATACATTACATCATTAGTTTTAGATGTAGTGTTCCATGATTCATTGTTTGTGCATAACACCCAGTGCTCCATACAGAATGTGCCCTCCTCAATACCCATCACCAGGCTAACCCATCCTCCCACCCCCCTCCCCTCTAGAACCCTCAGTTTGTTTTTCAGAGTCCATCGT
>NW_027991712.1:0-201 GCF_054177405.1 Leptonychotes weddellii
AGCAGTATTGAAGGATGGATTGGAGGCTGAGGTGTGCATGGTTTTCAACTCTGAAATTCTATGATTCTTTTTTTTTAAAGATTTTATTTATTTATTTGAGAGAGAGAATGAGATAGAGAGAGAGAGCATGAGAGGGGGGAGGGTCAGAGGGAGAAACAGACCCCCCGCTGAGCAGGGAGCCTGATGTGGGACTCGATCCAG
>NW_027991713.1:0-201 GCF_054177405.1 Leptonychotes weddellii
TCTTTTTTTTTTTTTTTTTAAAGATTTTATTTATTTATTTGACAGAGAGAGACACAGCGAGAGAGGGAACACAAGCAGGGGGAGTGGGAGAGGGAGAAGCAGGCTCCCCGCAGAGCAGGGAGCCCGATGCAGGACTCGATCCCAGGACCCTGGGATCATGACCTGAGCTGAAGGCAGTCGCTTAACCAACTGAGCCACCCA
>NW_027991714.1:0-201 GCF_054177405.1 Leptonychotes weddellii
ACTGAATATAACATTAAGGGATTTTCTAATTGATTTCACAAAGAGTATCAGGCACTATCATGTTCCAGGAAACTCTGTCCTCGGGAGCTTATCCAGTAGAATTACATCGGAAACAAACAAGTATGATACAGTGTAAACCAATGGGGAAAAAGAGAAGGTCCTTCAAGGTAACTACCACCCGGCTCAGATGGTGGTCAGCTG
>NW_027991715.1:0-201 GCF_054177405.1 Leptonychotes weddellii
GGGATGGGTATTAAAGAGGGCACATATTGAATGGAGCACTGGGTGTTATATGCAAACAATGAATCATGGAACACTACATCAAAAACTAATGATGTAATGTATGGTGATTAACATAACATCATAAAAAAAAAACAGATAAACAAAAAATATCTCCAATCACTTGGAAACTAAACAACACATGGATCAAAGAGGAAGTCTCAA
>NW_027991716.1:0-201 GCF_054177405.1 Leptonychotes weddellii
ACTCTTTTTTTTTTATTCTTATGTTAATCCCCATACATTACATCATTAGTTCTAGATGAAGTGTTCCATGATTCATTGTTCGTGCACAACACCCAGTGCTCCATGCAGAACGTGCCCTCCTCAATACCCACCACCAGGCCAACCCATCCTCCCACCCCCCTCCCCTCTAGAACCCTCAGTTTGTTTTTCAGAGTCCATCGT
>NW_027991717.1:0-201 GCF_054177405.1 Leptonychotes weddellii
TTCTGTCCTTAGAATGTGGGTTTCATTTGCCTTTTCTTCTCCCAGAGTTTGCTCCAAGGACATAGCATTGAGATACTGATGTGGTGTTGAAAACACCTGCATGGTATAAGTAACTAAGCCCAGTTAGGACCTCTTTATAAGCTTTTAAGATTTGGAGGGCAGGTGTGGGGATCTATTCGTCTTGCTGTCTCCCAAGACACG
>NW_027991718.1:0-201 GCF_054177405.1 Leptonychotes weddellii
TTAAATCATCAGGAAACAAATGAGTGAAAGTGGTTAGGTTTACATTTTATTGACCTTGCTAAATTATTGAAGAAATGTGCAGAGAATAGACTTTTTCCCTATTAACACAAAATTGAGATTTGCTGGGGCACCCGGGTGGCTCAGTTAGTTAAGCGTCCAGCTTGGTTTTGGCTCAGGTCATGATCTCAGGGTGGTGAGACT
>NW_027991719.1:0-201 GCF_054177405.1 Leptonychotes weddellii
TTCTTTTTTTTTTTTTTTTTAAGATTTTATTTATTTATTTGACAGAGAGAGACACAGCGAGAGAGGGAACACAAGCAGGGGGAGTGGGAGAGGGAGAAGCAGGCTCCCCGCAGAGCAGGGAGCCCGATGTGGGACTCGATCCCAGGACCCTGGGATCATGACCTGAGCCGAAGGCAGTCGCTCAACCGACTGAGCCACCCA
>NW_027991720.1:0-1035 GCF_054177405.1 Leptonychotes weddellii
CTTAAAAGTTCCAATTTTGTGCTCCGTGGTTCTATCACTTGCCAGAAGCACCCGACGGAGGCCCCTCCCCCGCCGTCTATCCTCCCGAATATCGCCTCGGATTCACTTCTCCGCACATCCTACCTTCCAGAAAGTGGTCGCTTTTCTGATGAGAGAGTTGTTGCTATTCCTTTCTTCAATCTCCTGTTGAGTTTGTAGATGTTCAGAATGGTTTGATCCCTATCCAGCTGAATTCCTGAGAGGAGACGAAATCCAGGTCTCCTACTCCTCTGCCATCTTGCTCCGCCCCCTCCCCTTTGACTCTGTTTTGAGTGTGGCTTTGGCCTCACTGGTTTTCCATTTTTCTTAGCACGTCCTCTCACACTCCTATTTTAACCTAAGAAATAACACAATGGTTAGAACTTTCAGCGATGATCTTTCCAGTGCAATATATAGTTTACCAAGATATTAGCTGTAAGCCAAAGGGATAGAGTTTAGACAGTGGAACATGAAATAGCAGCTGGCCAGGAAAGAGTTCAAACATATAGGGCATTTGGAGCTTTCTCTGAAAGGAAATGATGATGGTCTTCTCCA
Organism: Leptonychotes weddellii; assembly: GCF_054177405.1. Lineage (NCBI taxonomy): Eukaryota > Metazoa > Chordata > Mammalia > Carnivora > Phocidae > Leptonychotes > Leptonychotes weddellii. Next base: position 574 of record NW_027991720.1, read on the forward strand.
GGATACCATGATATTAGTTACAAGCATGAGAAACTTATGGTGAGGTGCGGGGGGAGGGGTAGGAAGAAAGGGAGAGAGAGAGGTAAGGAAAGGGAGGGAAGGAAGAAGGAAGGAAGGAGAGAAGTGGGAAGGAGAGAGGGAGAAGGAGAGAGAGAGAACAGAAAAAGGGGGAAGGAGGGAGAAAGAAAGAAAGAAAGAGGTAAAGGAAGGAAGGAAGAAAGAAAGAAAGAAAAAGAAAGAAAGAAAGAAAGAAAGAAAGAAAGAGAAAGAAAGAAGAAGGGAAGGAGGGAGGGAGTAATGGAGGGAGGGAGGGAGGGAAATTAATTTATTGCAAGCTTTGTCTTCTCCTAGAAAAATGGAAAGAGCGGGCGCCTGGGTGGCTCAGTTGGTTAAGCGACTGCCTTCGGCTCAGGTCATGATCCTGGAGTCCCGGGATCGAGTCCCGCATCGGGCTCCCTGCTC
>NW_027991721.1:0-201 GCF_054177405.1 Leptonychotes weddellii
GAACGGGGCCCACAGACAATGGGGTAAAAATGCCTGCCTTCAAAACCAGGTCAAGAATAAATAGGCCTGTCCATCAAGGATGTTTCCATGCCCCCAATGTCACCTGAACTTTTCATAACACCAAGCTCAACATCTCTAAAACAAAGCTGACCATTGTTCAATTCTGGCAGGCTTGGATTTCAAGGACTCCTGATCTCTCTC
>NW_027991722.1:0-201 GCF_054177405.1 Leptonychotes weddellii
TCAGCTTTGTACTGTAAATTTGCAAAAGGCAGTGACCAACTTTTATGCTTTTTCTCTTCCTCTTGTCCACCCTCACCAGAGAGTTTTTACATATTGGACCCTGTCTAAATGTTTATGATTATGATTTTGTGTGAACTTGGAAAAAGAGTTCTACAGGCAGTCTATAAGAGCCCCAATTAACAGGCAACTGACATCAGGAAG
>NW_027991723.1:0-201 GCF_054177405.1 Leptonychotes weddellii
TCATTAGTTTTAGATGAAGTGTTCCATGATTCATTGTTTGTGCATAACACCCAGTGCTCCATGCAGAATGTGCCCTCCTCAATACCCACCACCAGGCTAACCCATCCTCCCACCCCCCTCCCCTCTAGAACCCTCAGTTTGTTTTTCAGAGTCCATCGTCTCTCATGGTTCGTCTACCCCTCCGATTTCCCCCGCTTCATT
>NW_027991724.1:0-201 GCF_054177405.1 Leptonychotes weddellii
AAACTCAACAGGAGATCGAAGAAAGGAATAGCAACAACTCTCTGAACAGAAAAGCGACCACTTTCTGGAAGGTAGGACGTGCGGAGAAGTGAATCCGAGGCGATATTCGGGAGGATAGACGGCGGGGGAGGGGCCTCCGTCGGCCGCTTCTGGCAAGTGATAGAGCCGCGGAGCACAAAATCGGAACTTTTAAAAGTCTGC
>NW_027991725.1:0-201 GCF_054177405.1 Leptonychotes weddellii
GGATTTTCCAAACTGGGTTCTGTAGAACCATCTTCCCTAGAACATTAATAGGTTTTCTGCAGAGAGGCAAATTAGTTTAAGAAATACCACAGATTTTCTCATTCTCTTAGAGATTGATGATGCTCCTTAGCATCCAAGAGTCTTGCAGTAAAGAAACTGATTTCAATTACTTATTTATTCCAACAGCATTTATTGAGCATC
>NW_027991726.1:0-201 GCF_054177405.1 Leptonychotes weddellii
AGACAAGTTTATCTGTGAATTTGAGTTTTTCTTTTGCTTGAGTAAATAAGAATGGAATTGCTGAGTCATACGGTAAAGAGTATGTTTAATTTATAAGAAACTGCCAAACTTTTCTAAAGTGGCTGTACAATTCCACATTGCCTTCAGTACTGCCTGAGGGCTCCGGTTACTCCTCATTCTTGCCAGAACTTGGTACTGCTG
>NW_027991727.1:0-201 GCF_054177405.1 Leptonychotes weddellii
TGCATTTTTTTTTTTTTAAGATTTTATTTATTTATTTGAGAGAGAGAGAATGAGAGACAGAGAGCATGAGAGGGAGGAGGGTCAGAGGGAGAAGCAGACTCCCTGCCGAGCAGGGAGCCCGATGCGGGACTCGATCCCGGGACTCCAGGATCATGACCTGAGCCGAAGGCAGTCGCTTAACCAACTGAGCCACCCAGGCGC
>NW_027991728.1:0-201 GCF_054177405.1 Leptonychotes weddellii
CCAGAGGGTTCCACCCCCCGCTTAGCCACCGGAGTGACGTCCCTCAGCGGAGCAGACTTTTAAAAGTTCCAATTTTGTGCTCCGTGGTTCTATCACTTGCCAGAAGCGGCCGACGGAGGCCCCTCCCCCGCCGTCTATCCTCCCGAATATCGCCTCGGATTCACTTCTCCGCACGTCCTACCTTCCAGAAAGTGGTCGCTT
>NW_027991729.1:0-201 GCF_054177405.1 Leptonychotes weddellii
CCTGGGTGGCTCAGTCGTTAAGCGTCTGCCTTCGGCTCAGGTCATGATCCCAGGGTCCTGGGATCGAGTCCCACATCGGGCTCCCTGCTCGGCAGGAAGCCTGCTTCTCCCTCTCCCACTCCCCCTGCGTGTGTTCCCTCTTTCGCTGTTCTCCTCTCTCTCTGTCAAATAAATAAATAAAATCTTTAAAAAAAAAAAAAA
>NW_027991730.1:0-1035 GCF_054177405.1 Leptonychotes weddellii
GGGCTGTGACGCTGTGACAGTCTCCCATTGCCGGGCTGTGATGGTCCCTATTGGCCGGGTTGTGACACTGTGACAGTCTCTCTGGCCGGGCTGTGAAGGTCTCCCGGCTGGGCTATTGCCTGGGTAGGAGACTGTCCTCCTGCTATGGTGGTAAAATGAGCTTTCTCCTGTTGGGTCTGTAAGGGGTGTGTGGGGGTGAGCGCTCCCCCTGCTGGCCTCCTGACTCCATTTCAAATGAGGTTTCCTTTATTTTCACAGCAGGGAATTTCAGTTGGAGTGAATCAGTTGGAGCTATCAGGGTTCTAAGAAAAGATTTGACATTGATTTGTTGTTTTAAATCAACCCGGTAATCTAACAGAAACAGTGTTCATTCAGTAAATAAGATCAACACCATTGCAGACTAGTGAAGAAAACATACTATTAGAAGTCATAAATTTTAAATGCTTTCCATTGTTTCTGTAAAGAATTGTATTTATAAATTTGATTTCTATTTCGTTCTTTAAACACCCGTTTTACTTCCATTTGGCATAGGATCTTTACTCTAGGATCTTTACCAGGACCTTAGAAGTGAAGCGAATGTAACAAAGTATTTTCTCACTGTCTCTCTTTTTAAAAGTAGAAATGGAGGGGAAAATGAAGTATTAAAAGTGGCAGCGATGCAGCAGATCCTAAGAGAACCATGGCAACATCAGGTGACTGCCCCCGAGGTGAACTGCAGGTAATTTCAGCTCTGGTGTGTAAGAACGTGTATGTAAGGACCACAGACATTGCAGAGAGCATGGCTCCGCCACCAGCCGTGGGCTGTGTAGATGGAAGAAATGCAGTGTTTGTAAGGCTTCTGACGTTCTGAATTGGGTTGTAAATACCTGCATTGACTCTACCTTTGGTACTGAACTGCTGAAGCACGTACACTGTTTTAGTTGTTTAATAAAGTCCCAGGCTGGACACATTAGAAATGATTGCCTTATTCATACTTTTTTTCTGCCTGGGACACACACATCTAGTTTCATTCAAGCTATTAATAAAAAAAAAAAA
>NW_027991731.1:0-201 GCF_054177405.1 Leptonychotes weddellii
AGCCAGTCAGGCACCCCTCCTATTGACAAAGGAAGCCCTTATTTGTAAACAATCCCTCTATTCAACCCTTCTTAAATTATCCTGAATGTGCCTTTTGTTTCCAATTGGGATGCTATTATCTGTGGGGATCCTTAAAGAGTCCATGCACCTTGAAAGATCTGTGCTCCATACACCTGCCTCTCTCTGGCTTATCCTTTCTTT
>NW_027991732.1:0-201 GCF_054177405.1 Leptonychotes weddellii
AAGCTCCCTGCTGAGCAGGGAGCCCGATGCAGGGCTCAATCCTAGGACCCTGAGATCATAACCTGAGCTGAAGGCAGATGCTTTTTTTTTTTTTTTTAAGATTTTATTTATTTATTTGAGAGAGAGAATGAGAGAGAGAGAGCACATGAGAGGGGGGAGGGTCAGAGGGAGAAGCAGACTCCCCGCCGAGCGGGGAGCCTG
>NW_027991733.1:0-201 GCF_054177405.1 Leptonychotes weddellii
AAGTACTTCTTCAGGATAAATTCTTAGAAGTATGATTGCTGAGAAAAAGATAAATATATATGTTTGTTTAGATATTGCCACATTCTTTATGGGAGTGATGACATCTTGCATTACCATCAACAGACTTACAAAGAGAGTATATTGTCAAGTTTTTGAACTTTTTCCTAATCTGAAATGTGAGAAATGGTTTTGTAATAGGGT
>NW_027991734.1:0-201 GCF_054177405.1 Leptonychotes weddellii
AATTTTTTTTTTTTTTAAAGATTTTATTTATTTATTTGAGACAGAGAGAATGAGATACAGAGAGCATGAGAGGGAGGAGGGTCAGAGGGAGAAGCAGACTCCCTGCCGAGCAGGGAGCCCGATGCGGGACTCGATCCAGGGACTCCAGGATCATGACCTGAGCCGAAGGCAGTCGCTTAACCAACTGAGCCACCCAGGCAC
>NW_027991735.1:0-201 GCF_054177405.1 Leptonychotes weddellii
TTGCCTTTCTGGATGTGTTCATTGAGTTTTTTTCTTAGCTTTTGTATAGGAGTGTGCAGCTTTCTTTTTTTGACTTTTTTTTTTATTCTTATGTTAATCCCCATACATTACATCATTAGTTTTAGATGAAGTGTTCCATGATTCATTGTTTGTGCATAACACCCAGTGCTCCATGCAGAATGTGCCCTCCTCAATACCCAC
>NW_027991736.1:0-201 GCF_054177405.1 Leptonychotes weddellii
AGATGGACTCTGAAAAACAAACTGAGGGTTCTAGAGGGGAGGGGAGTGGGAGGATGGGTTGGCCTGGTGGTGGGTATTGAGGAGGGCACGTTCTGCATGGAGCACTGGGTGTTGTGCACGAACAATGAATCATGGAACACTTCATCTAGAACTAATGATGTAATGTATGGGGATTAACATAAGAATAAAAAAAAAAAAAGA
>NW_027991737.1:0-201 GCF_054177405.1 Leptonychotes weddellii
CGCCTGGGTGGCTCAGTTGGTTAAGCGACTGCCTTCGGCTCAGGTCATGATCCTGGAGTCCCGGGATCGAGTCCCGCATCGGGCTCCCTGCTCGGCAGGGAGTCTGCTTCTCCCTCTCCTGCTCCCCCCTCTTGTGCTCTTTCTCTCTCTCACTCTCTCTCTCAAATAAATAAATAAAATCTTTAAAAAAAAAAAAAAAGA
>NW_027991738.1:0-201 GCF_054177405.1 Leptonychotes weddellii
ACTCACAGTATGTTTAAGCCCACGCACACACATAGATAATTCATGAGAAACTCATGAAATCCACACACACACCACAGAAGGAAAAATTAGTTAAGACATACATGAGATAGGTCTGTTGTTATAGTAGAATTTAAAACAATTATTTTGGTGTCTGAGAACACATTCTTAACATACATAAATAGTTGACTTAATGGAAAAATA
>NW_027991739.1:0-201 GCF_054177405.1 Leptonychotes weddellii
AGTGGACAAGTTATGTCTGCAAACCAAAACCGAGCCCTACAAGAGAGTGGCTGGTGAGCGGTGTCCCGCTGAGGGGAGCGGCGAGTGAGCCCACCAGGAGAGCCGCACTCGAATCTGAAAAGCCACCCTCCCCGGGACAGGTGTCCACATCCCAAGAGGAAAGGGCAGCACCCCGCTCAGTCACATACACCCAGCAACCAC
>NW_027991740.1:0-201 GCF_054177405.1 Leptonychotes weddellii
GCTTTCAAATATGTATAATCTACTTCATGTCAAATGTTTCATGTCAAATGTATGACTAAAGAATAACAAGTGCTATTTTAGCATAAAATAGTAACTAACCAAGCTTTCTATTTAAATTTACTAACTTTTGCAAATAAAGCCTAAACCCAGCAGGAGAAATAATAAAGATCAGAGCAGAAATCAATGAAACAGAAACCAAAA
>NW_027991741.1:0-201 GCF_054177405.1 Leptonychotes weddellii
AACAGTATTGAAGGATGGATTGGAGGCTGAGGTGTGCATGGTTTTCAACTCTGAAATTCTATGATTCTTTTTTTTTAAAGATTTTATTTATTTATTTGAGAGAGAGAATGAGATAGAGAGAGAGAGCATGAGAGGGGGGAGGGTCAGAGGGAGAAACAGACCCCCCGCTGAGCAGGGAGCCTGATGTGGGACTCGATCCCG
>NW_027991742.1:0-201 GCF_054177405.1 Leptonychotes weddellii
CACCCCACCTCGTCACGGGGGCGCATGCAGCACTCGGTCCCTGGTCTCCGTCTTCTGTTCAGCTGTTTCATCTGTAGCGACCTGCGTGACTAAGGGTTCAACTTCCTCCAAGTTTGGGGCCAAATACCACACCTCAAACACCTCCCTCCTGCAGCAATAACTTGCACCAACAAACACCCGAGAGGTCAGAGTGCCGCACGG
>NW_027991743.1:0-201 GCF_054177405.1 Leptonychotes weddellii
CTTGAGCTCAGAGTTATACAGAAGTGGGTTTCAATCCTGTTGTTCTAAATGAAACTCAGAATTTCTCTCATGAGGAGGGGGCGGAGCAAGATGGCGGAGGAGTAGGAGACCTGGATTTCGTCTCCTCTCAGGAATTCAGCTGGATAGGGATCAAACCATTCTGAACACCTACAAACTCAACAGGAGATCGAAGAAAGGACT
>NW_027991744.1:0-201 GCF_054177405.1 Leptonychotes weddellii
TTGGGCGCCTGGGTGGCTCAGTTGGTTAAGCGACTGCCTTCGGCTCAGGTCATGATCCTGGAGTCCCGGGATCGAGTCCCACATCGGGCTCCCTGCTCGGCAGGGGGTCTGCTTCTCCCTCTGCCCTCTTCCCTCTCATGCTCTCTGTCTCTCATTCTCTCTCTCTCAAATAAATAAATAAAATCTTTAAAAAAAAAAAAA
>NW_027991745.1:0-201 GCF_054177405.1 Leptonychotes weddellii
CTCTGCTCTAATCTTAATAATTTCTCTTCTAAAGTGTGGCTTAGGCATCTTTTGTTGCTTTTTCTCTAGTTCTTTAAGGTGCAAAGTTAGTTGGTGAATTCAGGATTTTTCTTTTTTTTTTTTTTGAGTGAGGCTTGAATGGCTATGTATTTCCCCCTTAGGACTGCCTTTGCAGTATCCCATAGGTTTTGGACCGATGTG
>NW_027991746.1:0-201 GCF_054177405.1 Leptonychotes weddellii
AACCCAAGCCCTGTGCCATGCCTCCTCTGGGAACAAAACTTGTTCCTCCTCATCAGGAGTAAGGCAGATTTTTAAGATGCTAATATGAAGTCAAATGACCAAGGAGGAAGAGAAGCAAAAGTCTTTGATAATATTCAAACTGAATAACCCTTGAATCATTGTGACCTCACTTGGGTCCTTTGAGGGTGTCCTCCAACTCTT
>NW_027991747.1:0-201 GCF_054177405.1 Leptonychotes weddellii
TTTTTTTTTTTTTTAAAGATTTTATTTATTTATTTGAGAGAGAGAGAATGAGAGACAGAGAGCATGAGAAGGAGGAAGGTCAGAGGGAGAAGCAGACTCCCTGCTGAGCAGGGAGCCCGATGCGGGACTCGATCCCGGGACTCCAGGATCATGACCTGAGCCGAAGGCAGTCGCTTAACCAACTGAGCCACCCAGGCACCC
>NW_027991748.1:0-201 GCF_054177405.1 Leptonychotes weddellii
GTAGGGGGCGCCTGGGTGGCTCAGATGGTTAAGCATCTGCCTTCAGCTCAGGTCGTGGTCCCAGGATCCTGGGATCGAGTCCTGCATCGGGCTCCCTGCTCCGCGGGAAGCCTGCTTCTCCCTCTGCCTCTCTCTCTCTCTCTCTGTCTCTCATGAATAAATAAATAAATAAATAATCTTAAAAAAAAATAAAAATAATTT
>NW_027991749.1:0-201 GCF_054177405.1 Leptonychotes weddellii
TTTTTTTTTTTTAAAGATTTTTTATTTATTTATTTGAGAGAGAGAGAATGAGAGAGAGAGCACATGAGAGGGGGGAGGGTCAGAGGGAGAAGCAGACTCCCTGCCGAGCAGGGAGCCCGATGCGGGACTCGATCCAGGGACTCCAGGATCATGACCTGAGCCGAAGGCAGTCGCTTAACCAACTGAGCCACCCAGGCGCCC
>NW_027991750.1:0-201 GCF_054177405.1 Leptonychotes weddellii
TTTTAAGATTTTTTATTTATTTATTTGAGAGAGAGAGAATGAGAGACAGAGAGCATAAGAGGGAGGAGGGTCAGAAGGGTCAGAGGGAGAAGCAGACTCCCTGCCGAGCAGGGAGCCCGATGCGGGACTCGATCCTGGGACTCCAGGATCATGACCTGAGCTGAAGGCAGTCGCTTAACCAACTGAGCCACCCAGGCGCCC
>NW_027991751.1:0-1035 GCF_054177405.1 Leptonychotes weddellii
TAGGTAGCATTGACATCTTCACAATATTTGTTCTTCCAATCCATGAGCATGGAACGTTTTTCCATTTCTTTGTGTCTTCCTCAATTTCTTTCATGAGTATTTTATAGTTTTCTGAGTACAGATTCTTTGCCTCTTTGGTTAGATTTATTCCTAGGTATCTTATGGTTTTGGGTGCAATTGTAAATGGGATCGACTCCTTAATTTCTCTTACTTCTGTCTTGTTGTTGGTGTATAGAAATGCCACTGATTTCTGTGCATTGATTTTATATCCTGCCACTTTACTGAATTCCTGTATGAGTTCTAGCAGTTTTGGGGTGGAGTCTTGGGTTTTCCACATGAAGTATCATATCATCTGCAAAGAGTGAGAGTTTGACTTCTTCTTTGCTGATTTGGATGCCTTTGATTTCTTTTTGTTGTCTGATTGCTGTGGCTAGGACTTTTAGTACTATGTTGAATAGCAGTGGTCATGGTGGACATCCTTGCCATGTTCCTGACCTTAGGGGGAAAGCTCTCAGTTTTTCTCCACTGTGAATGATATTCACTGTGGGTTTTTCATAGATGGCTTTTATGATATGGAGGTATGTACCCTCTAGCCCTATACTCTGAAGAGTTTTGATCAAAAAACGATGCTGTACTTTGTCAAATGCTTTTTCTGCATCTATTGAGAGGATCATATGGTTCTTGTTCTTTCTTTTATTAATGTATTGTATCACATTGATTGATTTGCAGATGTTGAACCAACCTTGCAGCCCAGGAATAAAACCCACTTGGTCGTGGTGAATAATCCTTTTAATGTACTGTTGGATCCTACTGACTAGTATTTTGGTGAGAATTTTTGCATCCATGTTCATCAGGGATGTTGGTCTGTAATTCTCCTTTTTGATGGGGTCTTTGTCTGATTTTGGGATCAAGGTAATGGTGGCTTCATAAAACGAGTTTGGAAGCTTTACTTCCATTTCTATTTTTTGGAGCAGTTTCAGAAGAATAGGTATTAATTCTTCTTTAAATGTTTGGTAGAATTCCCCTGGGAAGCCA
>NW_027991752.1:0-201 GCF_054177405.1 Leptonychotes weddellii
GAGGGGCGCCTGGGTGGCTCAGTCGTTAAGCGCCTGCCTTCGGCTCAGGTCATGATCCCAGCGTTCTGGGATCGAGCCCCGCATCGGGCTCCCCGCTCGGCGGGAAGCCTGCCTCTCCCCCCTCCACTCCCCCTGCCTGTGCTCCTCTCTCACTGTGTCTCTCTCTGTCAAATAAAAAAATAAAATCTTTAAAAAAAAAAA
>NW_027991753.1:0-201 GCF_054177405.1 Leptonychotes weddellii
TGTTTTTTTTTTTTAAAGATTTTATTTATTTATTTGAGAGAGAGAGAATGAGAGACAGAGAGCATGAGAGGGAGGAGGGTCAGAGGGAGAAGCAGACTCCCTGCCGAGCAGGGAGCCCGATGCGGGACTCGATCCCGGGACTCCAGGATCATGACCTGAGCCGAAGGCAGTCGCTTAACCAACTGAGCCACCCAGGCGCCC
>NW_027991754.1:0-201 GCF_054177405.1 Leptonychotes weddellii
CTGCGGCCCACACCAGCAGCAGCCTCCCCTGGGAGCTAGTTGGACACTGTGGGGGCGGCCGGCGCCGAGTCCTAGCAAGCCCTCCCGGTGATTTGATGCACCATGGTGGACAGGTGTGACCCACCGTGTAAGGGGAGACCCCTGAGCTCAGCTGGGCTCTGCTGAGAGGCAGTGAGGACCCTGGGGACAGGTGAGGCCGGG
>NW_027991755.1:0-201 GCF_054177405.1 Leptonychotes weddellii
TATGTGCTCTGGTAAGCGCTGTGAATTGTGCAAGACTGTTGAATCTCAGATCTGTACCTCTGAAACAAATAATGCAATATATGTTAAGAAAAAAAAAAAGAAGAAGAAGAAGGTAGCGGGAGGGGAAGAATGAAGCGGGGGAAATCGGAGGGGTAGACGAACCATGAGAGACGATGGACTCTGAAAAACAAACAGGGTTCT
>NW_027991756.1:0-201 GCF_054177405.1 Leptonychotes weddellii
ATTGAAAATGCTGTGTGTCATGAAATAAAAATTAATTTTAAATACAATTTCATGAAAGAGTGAACATTTATCTATTACTAGAGATATGCATGCTGACCATCTCCTGTCCCTATTAGAAATGTTAACATACTGACATATTGTGCACCTGTAAACTGGGGGTCTTGCCTTTGAGGTCAATTCAGTGATTGCTTCATTTTCAGG
>NW_027991757.1:0-201 GCF_054177405.1 Leptonychotes weddellii
CGCCTGGGTGGCTCAGTTGGTTAAGCGACTGCCTTCGGCTCAGGTCATGATCCTGGAGTCCCGGGATCGAGTCCCGCATCGGGCTCCCTGCTCGGCAGGGAGTCTGCTTCTCCCTCTGACCCTCCTCCCTCTCATGCTCTCTGTATCTCATTCTCTCTGTCTCAAATAAATAAATAAAATCTTTAAAAAAAAAAAAAGTAT
>NW_027991758.1:0-201 GCF_054177405.1 Leptonychotes weddellii
ACTCTTTGGGAATAGAGAAGTTGTCAAAATGGAGAAAATGCAAACTCAGAAATATGGGTAATATGGATCCTTTAAAACTTAATTCACATGAAATTCCCAGAAGACTTTAACAAATGTTTGATGAATTATGAACATGCCAGTAAATGAGTGATTGGTTTTGAAAAATATTTAATGAAAGCTGTCAGCTTACCTATTATGGTG
>NW_027991759.1:0-201 GCF_054177405.1 Leptonychotes weddellii
TTTTTTTTTTTTAAAGATTTTATTTATTTATTTGAGAGAGAGAATGAGATAGAGACAGAGAGCATGAGAGAGGGGAGGGTCAGAGGGAGAAGCAGACTCCCCGCTGAGTGGGGAGCCCGATGCAGGACTCGATCCCGGGACTCCAGGATCATGACCTGAGCCGAAGGCAGTCGCTTAACCAACTGAGCCACCCAGGCGCCC
>NW_027991760.1:0-201 GCF_054177405.1 Leptonychotes weddellii
TCTTTTTTTTTTCTTAACATATATTGCATTATTTGTTTCAGAGGTACAGATCTGAGATTCAACAGTCTTGCACAATTCACAGCGCTTACCAGAGCACATACCCTCCCCAGTGTCTATCACCCAGTCACCCCATCCCTCCCACCCCACCCCCCACTCCAACAACACTCAGTTTGTTTCCTGCGATTAAGAATTCCTCATATC
>NW_027991761.1:0-201 GCF_054177405.1 Leptonychotes weddellii
TTTTTTTTTTTTTTAAAGATTTTATTTATTTATTTGAGAGAGAGAGAATGAGAGACAGAGAGCATGAGAGGGAGGAGGGTCAGAGGGAGAAGCAGACTCCCTGCCGAGCAGGGAGCCCGATGCGGGACTCGATCCTGGGACTCCAGGATCATGACCTGAGCCGAAGGTAGTCGCTTAACCAACTGAGCCACCCAGGCGCCC
>NW_027991762.1:0-1035 GCF_054177405.1 Leptonychotes weddellii
AACGGGCATGAGATGACATATCATTGTTTTGATATATATTTCCCTACTGATTAGTGATGTTTAGCATCTTTTTCTGTGACTGTTGGCCATCCACAAATCTTTTTTTGGAAAAGTCTAGTCAGGTCTTCTGCCATTTGTTAATTAGGTTATTTGAATTTTGATATTGAATTGTATGAGTTTGTTATATATTTTGGATGTCCATCCTTTATCAGATATATCATTTGCAAATATCTATTCCCATTCAGTAGGTTCATTTTCATTTTATTTATGGTTTCCTTTGTTATGCAAAAGTTTTAGTTTGAGCTAGTACCAACAGTTTATTTTTGCTTTTGTTGTCCTTGCCTGAGGAAACCAATTGAAGTAATTATTGCTAGAACTTATGTCAAAGATCTTACTGACTATGCTTTCTTTTTACAGTTTTATGGCTTATTTTTATTTATTTTATTATTTTAAAGACTTTATTTATTTGACAGAGAGACACACAGCGAGAGAGGGAACACAAGGAGGGGGAGTAGGAGAGGGAGAAGCAGAGAAATTGAGAGAGAGCACAAGTAGGCAAAGCAGCAGGCAGAGGGAGAGGGAGAAGCAGGCTTCCCGCCGAGCAGGGAGCCTGATGCGGGGCTGGGTTCCAGGACCCTGGGATCGTGACCTGAGCTGAAGGCAGACGCTTAACGACTGAGCCACCCAGGCGCCCCCAGTTTTATGGTTTAGATCTTACATTTAAGTCTTCCGCACATTACAGGTTTACTTTTGTGTATGGTGTGAAAGTGGTCAAATTTAATTCTTTTCCAAGTATTTCTTTTGTTTTCCCAACACCATTTAATGATGGGACACTCTTCCCATTTTATATTCTTGCCTCCTTTGTCATAGAATAATTGGCAACATAAGTGTGGAGTTGTTTTTGGGCTTTCTATTCAGTGGTACTGATCTATTTATGTGTCTGCTTTTGTGCCAGTAAAGTACTGTCTTGATTATTACGCAGTGGCTATCAAATCCAGAAGGGTGGTACCTCAAGCTTTTCCTTCCTTATCAATA
>NW_027991763.1:0-201 GCF_054177405.1 Leptonychotes weddellii
TGAAAAAAAAAAAACCACACATGGACTTAAGTTAGGACGTGTATGTATTTTATCAAAAAACATTCAAGTTATATTGATTTTAAAATGGCTCTTTATACATATACACACATTAAAAAATAGTTTTTAGGGCTCTTTATACATATACACACATTAAAAAATAGTTTTTAGAAAAAAACAATCATTACTTAGTTTGAAACAGAT
>NW_027991764.1:0-201 GCF_054177405.1 Leptonychotes weddellii
GGCGCCTGGGTGGCTCAGTCGTTAAGCGTCTGCCTTCGGCTCAGGTCATGATCCCAGGGTCCTGGGATCGAGTCCCACATCGGGCTTCCCGCTCTGCGGGAAGCCTGCTTCTCCCTCTCCCACTCCCCCTGCTTGTGTTCCTGCTCTCGCTATGTCTCTCTCTGTTAAATAAATAAAATCTTTAAAAAAAAAAAAAAAAGA
>NW_027991765.1:0-201 GCF_054177405.1 Leptonychotes weddellii
ATACACACACACACAGATACCTTTATTTCGATTAATGCTTTAGCTACATAGTTTCCAATTGTTTATTAGACCTTATTAAGGAGTAATGAGCTATAGAAAAAGACTTGTGACATGTTACAAAGACTCCATCATAGAATATCTTGCACTTGTAACTACTCTCAAATACAATGTATTTCTGTATCAATTCAAACCATTCATGTA
>NW_027991766.1:0-201 GCF_054177405.1 Leptonychotes weddellii
AGTTTTTTTTTTTTATTCTTATGTTAATCCCCATACATTACATCATTAGTTTTAGATGTAGTATTCCATGATTCATTGTTTGTGCATAACACCCAGTGCTCCATGCAGAATGTGCCCTCCTCAATACCCACCACCAGGCTAACCCATCCTCCCACCCCCCTTCCCTCTAGAACCCTCAGTTTGTTTTCCAGAGTCCATCAT
>NW_027991767.1:0-201 GCF_054177405.1 Leptonychotes weddellii
AGACTTTTTTTTTTTAAATAGCACATGATGTTACATTAGTTTAAGGTGTAAAACATACTAATTCCATAGGTCTGTGTGTTATGGTATGCTCATCACAAGCAAACATTTGTCATCACACAGCAGTATAACAATACCACTGACTATATACCCCATGCTGTACTGTTTGTCCCCTTGATGTCTTCATTCCATACCTGGATGCCT
>NW_027991768.1:0-201 GCF_054177405.1 Leptonychotes weddellii
CGCCTGGGTGGCTCAGTCGGTTGAGCGACTGCCTTCGGCTCAGGTCATGATCCCAGGGTCCTGGGATCGAGTCCCACATCGGGCTCCTGGCTCAGCGGGGAGCCTGCTTCTCCCTCTGACCCTCTCCTCTCTCATGCTGTTTCTCTCTCGCTTGCTCTCTAATAAGTAAATAAATAAAATCTTTAAAAAAAAAAAAAAGAA
>NW_027991769.1:0-201 GCF_054177405.1 Leptonychotes weddellii
CGCCTGGGTGGCTCAGTTGGTTAAGCGACTGCCTTCAGCTCAGGTCATGATCCTGGAGTCCCGGGATCGAGTCCCGCATCGGGCTCCCTGCTCGGCAGGGAGCCTGCTTCTCCCTCTGACCCTTCCCCCTCTCATGTGCTCTCTGTCTCTCTCATTCTCTCTGTCTCAAATAAATAAATAAAATCTTTAAAAAAAAAAAAA
>NW_027991770.1:0-201 GCF_054177405.1 Leptonychotes weddellii
ACTTTTTTTTTTTAAATAGCACATGATGTTACATTAGTTTAAGGTGTAAAACATACTAATTCCATAGGTCTGTGTGTTATGGTATGCTCATCACAAGCAAACATTTGTCATCACACAGCAGTATAACAATACCACTGACTATATACCCCATGCTGTACTGTTTGTCCCCTTGATGTCTTCATTCCATACCTGGATGCCTAT
>NW_027991771.1:0-201 GCF_054177405.1 Leptonychotes weddellii
TCTTATGGTATCGCTTATCTCTCGAATTCTGCCCTCGTGATCCAGTAGTTGTTTATCTCTTTTTCTCAGCTTCTTTATTTTCCATCATTTCATCTTCTATATTACTGATTCTCTCTTCTGCCTCATTTATTCTAGCAGTTAAAACTTTTTTTTTAAAGATTTTATTTTTTTTTAAGTAATCTCTACACCCAACGCAAGGCT
>NW_027991772.1:0-201 GCF_054177405.1 Leptonychotes weddellii
CTTAGTGTCACCTCCTGAGGTGTAGCCAGACGGTTGTAAGCTGGCCACTTAGGGACAGGGTCTGGTATGAAATGCTGTTGAGGCTCAGTCTGCGGCCAACAGTGCTCTGAGGGGCAGTAAGTCTGGGGGCTTCGGCTGGTGCGGCGCTGAGGCCAGACAATGTGCCATGTGCTGAGGGCCGGGGCGAGGGTCGGGAGGCCC
>NW_027991773.1:0-1035 GCF_054177405.1 Leptonychotes weddellii
GATTCCTGACCCAGAGAAATGATAAGATGATAAATGTTTGTTGTTTTAAGCTATGTTTGGGGGTAATCTATTATGCAACAACAGCTAACTAATAAAGGGTATAAAGGGCCATGCTCCCTCACCCCAAGTTGAGGTAACTCTGAAAGACCAAGCACATCTGAGAGCTCTCTGTAGGGTTGGCTGAAGCCTTATGACCACAACACAGCCCCATCCTACCCAGGCCTGCCCTCAGGTGTTGATCATGAGAGCAATCCCAGTCAACACTTGGCACAAAAATCTCCGACTCTGCTTCCTAGGGAACCCAGACTACCATACAAACACACACACATGAACTAAAAACTTCCAAAGAACTGGGATATAATGAAGCACAATAATAGAAAGACAAAGCTGCATACTGTTTAATCTTTGATAAAACTAAAGCACTTCAGGATTCTGCAGCTTTTATTATGAAACTCAATCTAATTACACTGAGTTGCAAAAATGCCCAAAATGAACCAGATTTTTAATTATTTCTGAGATCCCAATAAACATATTGTAAGTTTATCAAGAGCTTTTTCTCATACATTATGTCACTTGATAAATGTGTATGCTTTATTCTTTTATCAGCTAAAAACGAAAAGCATAACCGAGAAAAAGGATAATGGAATTTTCTTTAACCTCTTTTAAGAATTCAGCAGCAAATAACATCTTTCTAAGGTTGGGTGATGGACATGGGAGGGGGAAAGAATGCTGGCACTCTCAGGAATACAGAGTAAAACTCACATTACAAAGCAGTAACAATCCCGCAAAAATTCTCACCAAAATATTAGCCAATAGGATCTAACAGTACATTAAAAGGATTAGTCACCACGACCAAGTGGGATTTATCCCTGGGCTGCAAGGTTGGTTCAACATCCGCAAATCAATCAATGTGATACAATACATTAATAAAAGAAAGAACAAGAACCATATGATCCTCTCAATAGAAGCAGAAAGAGCATTTGACAAAGTACAGCATCCTTTCTTGATCAAAACTCTTCAGAGTATAGGGATAGA
>NW_027991774.1:0-201 GCF_054177405.1 Leptonychotes weddellii
TTTTTTTTTTTTTTTTTTTAAAGATTTTATTTATTTATTTGAGAGAGAGAGAATGAGAGACAGAGAGCATGAGAGGGAGGAGGGTCAGAGGGAGAAGCAGACTCCCTGCCGAGCAGGGAGCCCGACGCGGGACTCGATCCCGGGACTCCAGGATCATGACCTGAGCCGAAGGCAGTCGCTTAACCAACTGAGCCACCCAGG
>NW_027991775.1:0-201 GCF_054177405.1 Leptonychotes weddellii
CCAGAGTTCTCATGACATACTATGAGCTCCTGGATCACACATAGCCTGAAGCCCCTCTCACCTAACTCTGGTCTTTTCAGTTATGAGAGCCAGTAATTTCCTTTTTTTAAAAGCCAGTTTGAACTAGATGTTCTGTCACATCAAAAAGAGTTCCCACTGATATTCTCTTTAAACCTTAATTTCTTACCTTAAAAAAGGAGC
>NW_027991776.1:0-201 GCF_054177405.1 Leptonychotes weddellii
CGAAGGGGTACGTGCACCCCGATGTTTATAGCAGCAATGTCCACAATAGCCAAACTGTGGAAAGAGCCAAGATGTCCATCGACAGATGACTGGATAAAGAAGAGGTGGTATATATATACAATGGAATATTATGCAGCCATCAAAAGGAATGAGATCTTGCCATTTGCAACGACGTGGATGGAACTGGAGGGTATTATGTTG
>NW_027991777.1:0-201 GCF_054177405.1 Leptonychotes weddellii
CAGGGCGCCTGGGTGGCTCAGTTGGTTAAGCGACTGCCTTCGGCTCAGGTCATGATCCTGGAGTCCCGGGATCGAGTCCCGCATCGGGCTCCCTGCTCGGCAGGGAGCCTGCTTCTGCCTCTGACCCTCCCCCCTCTCATGTGCTCTCTCTTTCTCATTCTCTCTGTCTCAAATAAATAAATAAAATCTTTAAAAAAAAAA
>NW_027991778.1:0-201 GCF_054177405.1 Leptonychotes weddellii
ACAAAACCAAAAGACAACCAACAGAATGGGAGAAGATATTTGCAAATGACATATCAGATAAAGGGCTAGTATCCAAAATCTATAAAGAACTCATCAAACTCAACACCCAAAGAACAAAGAATCCAATCAAGAAATGGGCAGAAGACATGAACAGACATTTTTCCAAAGAAGACATCCAAATGGCCAACAGACACATGAAAA
>NW_027991779.1:0-201 GCF_054177405.1 Leptonychotes weddellii
TCTTTTTTTTTTTTTTTTTAAAGATTTTATTTATTTATTTGAGAGAGAGAGAATGAGAGACAGAGAGCATGAGAGGGAGGAGGGTCAGAGGGAGAAGCAGACTCCCTGCCGAGCAGGGAGCCCGATGCGGGACTCGATCCAGGGACTCCAGGATCATGACCTGAGCCGAAGGCAGTCGCTTAACCAACTGAGCCACCCAGG
>NW_027991780.1:0-201 GCF_054177405.1 Leptonychotes weddellii
AAACTTGGAATTTACTAATTGAATGTCTTCCCTCCTGGGAGGAAAAACTCAGCAGAACCTTGGGAAGAGTACATGGTGATGATTCCATTAGTTCTTTCTCCTAAGGGACCTACAGCCATTTATTCTCTGCTAGAGCCCATTATCACCCTCGGGTGCATGGCACACAGCCATTGATTTGGTGGAGGCTTTTCTACAGCTTCA
>NW_027991781.1:0-201 GCF_054177405.1 Leptonychotes weddellii
TCTTTTTTTTTTTTAAAGATTTTATTTATTTATTTGAGACAGAGAGAATGAGAGACAGAGAGCATGAGAGGGAGGAGGGTCAGAGGGAGAAGCAGACTCCCCGCCGAGCAGGGAGCCCGATGCGGGACTCGATCCCGGGACTCCAGGATCATGACCTGAGCCGAAGGCAGTCGCTTAACCAACTGAGCCACCCAGGCGCCC
>NW_027991782.1:0-201 GCF_054177405.1 Leptonychotes weddellii
AAGTAGGGGGCTATGTGACTAGGCTCACCCAAGGGGCTATTTAACCAGCTTCACAGAAATCCCAGATGTGGAGAAATGTTATAGATGAGATATTAACCAGAGAGAAAGGAGCATAACAAATCCACCTTGTTCTAAATATAGATGATATTTTCATGATATTTACAAATTCACCTTGTTTGTCTTAAATGTTATAGACAAGCT
>NW_027991783.1:0-201 GCF_054177405.1 Leptonychotes weddellii
CGCCTGGGTGGCTCAGTTGGTTAAGCGACTGCCTTCGGCTCAGGTCATGATCCTGGAGTCCCGGGATCGAGTCCCGCATCGGGCTCCCTGCTCGGCGGGGAGTCTGCTTCTCCCTCTGACCCTCCTCCCTCTCATGCTCTCTGTATCTCATTCTCTCTGTCTCAAATAAATAAATAAAATCTTTAAAAAAAAAAAAAAAGA
>NW_027991784.1:0-1035 GCF_054177405.1 Leptonychotes weddellii
GGATCAAGAGGACAGCAGTGACACATGATGCAGCAGGGTTGAAGAAGTGGGTTAGAGGGGCGCCTGAGTGGCTCTCTCAGTTAAGCATCTGCCTTTGGCTCAGGTCATGATCTCAGGGTCCTGGTGATCAAGCCCCACATTGGGCTCCCTGCTCCGCGGGGATCCTGCTTCTCCCTCTCCCACTCCCCCCGCTTGTGTTCCCTCTCTCGCTGTGTCTCTCTGTCAAAAAATAAATAAAAAATCTTAAAAAAAAAAGAAGAACTTGACTGTGAAAGGGCTAATGATGGGTCGTAAAATAAGTTTAGATTACTTTTGGACCATGGAAAGGAAAGACATCCCAGGCGTAAGGATCATCGTGGTGTATGAAAACAAGAGAGCATCAGCCAAGCAGGAGTTGCAGGGATATTGGAGCAGAATTATGAAGTGCTCATGGTGAAGGCTTCCCCTTTACCCTTATTCTATCCTTGATACTCCAGTTTGCATAATGGTGCCTCTGATCACACAGCAACTTCAGAATACATTTGGAACAGTTCTGAAACTTTATTACTGAAAAATTTGTAATGTGGGCTCGCAGCTAGAAATGAAAAATGATCCTTCTTGAACTGCTTAATTGAACACCTTTCTGCCTGTGGCCTGGTTAGTGATACATGCTGTGGCTGACAGTGGCTTGACAAGAGAGCGCGTGGTTTTTGCAAAGCTTCCTGACTTCTGCGATTGCAAAGTATTTAATTGTAGGAACATCTCTCATTATTGTTGCAAATGTTATTTAGTCACTTTTGCTGTTGTGATATCTTCTATTTTTATTTGGATTTAAGGGAACGTAAATGGCTTTCATTGGAATATCAGTGACATATTAGGGCTAAAATAAGCCTGTTTCGTTCTGTGAGCAAAGATGTTGTAAGAATGGATTTTTCCAAAAAGCGCTTTTTGCTTCCAAAAAATACTTTGTATTCCCTTAATCAGGTCAATGTCTGGAGCATACTTGGCACTCAGTAAATGCCACAAGGATGGATGAATGGATGGATGGATGGATGG
>NW_027991785.1:0-201 GCF_054177405.1 Leptonychotes weddellii
ACGATTACCTGAAAAATAGGTAAGCACATGCTAGGTCTAACAAGGGAAATGAATATTTTCTGTTTTGTGTTTCCTTTGTGTCAGGAACATGAAGATGACTCTTCTTCTGTGTTTGATGAATATTTTCAAGGACACCAGAAGGAATGAAGAATTTATCAGAGTAACTATATACGTGAAGCACTTGCTACTGAACCAGCAAAA
>NW_027991786.1:0-201 GCF_054177405.1 Leptonychotes weddellii
CCTTACCAGGTCGGTGCCAGTGACCTGGGGGTGGGGGGCCACTTTTGTTTGTCTCAAAGAAGCATGTTGAGGCGGTGGGACTGGTGACAGCAGGGCCCGCCATGGGCGTCGCGCATTCACAGTTCGCTGGAGTGAGTGCAGAGCCGTCCATGAGGCCCAGGCCAGAAGTGGCTCTGTATCAGACAGCCGGCACCTACAGTG
>NW_027991787.1:0-201 GCF_054177405.1 Leptonychotes weddellii
TTGGGTAGCCCGGTGATGGGTATTAAGGAGGGCACGTACTGCATGGAGCACTGGGTGTTATACGAAAACAATGGATCATGGATCACCACATCAAAAACTAATGATGCATTGTATGGTAACTAACAAAACATAATAAAATAAAATTTAAAAAAAAACTTAAAAGGAAAAGCTGAGTAATGAGATATCCACAGGGGGCCTTGA
>NW_027991788.1:0-201 GCF_054177405.1 Leptonychotes weddellii
TCAGAGGGAGAAGCAGACTCCCCGCTGAGCAGGGAGCCCGATGCGGGACTCGATCCCGGGACTCCAGGATCATGACCTGAGCCGAAGGCAGTCGCTTAACCAACTGAGCCACCCCGGCGCCCCCCTTGCAGGTCCTTCTTGGTGACTTAATATTAAGAACAGTTGGAGAGAGTGGTGGATCACACACACAAAAAGGCCCGA
>NW_027991789.1:0-201 GCF_054177405.1 Leptonychotes weddellii
CCGGCTTTTTTAGAGACTCCATGACCTGTTTAGAGCCCTGGCTTCACCAGTCACTAGCTGTCTGTACTCTTTCATTTCCTCCTCGCTGCATGTGGATAAGACTAGCACCTATCTGGTGAGCAGGGACTGGGTGAGCTCATCACGCAAACTGTGTGCAGTAATGGCCCATGTCATAGCTGTTGCTGCCCTCACCATAGTGCT
>NW_027991790.1:0-201 GCF_054177405.1 Leptonychotes weddellii
GGTAGCCTGGTGATGGGTATTAAAGAGGGCACGTACTGAATGGAGCACTGGGTGTTATATGCAAACAATGAATCATGGAACACTACATCAAAAACTAATGATGTAATGTATGGTGATTAACACAATAATAAAAAATATTCTGATTAAAAAAAATTAATGATGTACTGTATGGTGTCTAACATAATAAAAAAATAAAAATAA
>NW_027991791.1:0-201 GCF_054177405.1 Leptonychotes weddellii
GAACCATGAGAGATGATGGACTCTGAAAAACAAACAGGGTTCTAGAGGGGAGGGGGGTGGGAGGATGGGTTAGCCTGGTGATGGGTATTGAGGAGGGCACATTCTGCATGGAGCACTGGGTGTTATGCACAAACAATGAATCATGGAACACTTCATCTAAAACTAATGATGTAATGTATGGGGATTAACATAAGAATAAAA
>NW_027991792.1:0-201 GCF_054177405.1 Leptonychotes weddellii
TCTTTTTTTTTTTTTTTTAAAGATTTTATTTATTTATTTGAGAGAGAGAATGAGAGACAGAGAGCATGAGAGGGAGGAGGGTCAGAGGGAGAAGCAGACTCCCTGCCGAGCAGAGAGCCTGATGCGGGACTCGATCCCGGGACTCCAGGATCATGACCTGAGCCGAAGGCAGTCGCTTAACCAACTGAGCCACCCAGGCGC
>NW_027991793.1:0-201 GCF_054177405.1 Leptonychotes weddellii
TTCTTTTTTTTTTTTTTTAAAGATTTTATTTATTTATTTGAGACAGAGAGAATGAGAGACAGAGAGCATGAGAGGGAGGAGGGTCAGAGGGAGAAGCAGACTCCCTGCCGAGCAGGGAGCCCGATGCGGGACTCGATCCCGGGACTCCAGGATCATGACCTGAGCCGAAGGCAGTTGCTTAACCAACTGAGCCACCCAGGC
>NW_027991794.1:0-201 GCF_054177405.1 Leptonychotes weddellii
TATTTAATTATATAAATGTATATTCTATTTAATTATATAACATATATAAATATATATTATATATATTGCATAGTGTTCTGATTTACTATTCATTACCGTGCCATAATTATTAGGTACTTTTGAGGTGTTTTTGTTTTTTTGCCATCACTAATAATGATGCTGCGGATCGTTCAGATTACCAAAGAAACATGTGCTTATAAT
>NW_027991795.1:0-1035 GCF_054177405.1 Leptonychotes weddellii
TATGTATTAAAGGAATGAATGTCTAATGGATGAAGAATCAAGAATTAACCAAAGAAAGAATGCACCAGACTTCTATGGAGTCTGTTCAACTCTACTGAAGGACAAAAGAGAAGATCTGGACAAATGGAGAGATACATATTTTTGGATGTGATATAATACTGTAAAGATGTCAACACCACTCAAATGCATTCTTTGCAATGCAAATTAAATAGCCAGTTGGAATTTTAGGTAAACTCAAAAATATCATTTGAAATTTATATGAAAAATGAAAATACATGAATAGCAAAGTCAGTTTTAAAAGGTAAATCTCCTTACCTCACAGTGGAACGTACTAGAAAGCCACACTAATGCAGGCTGTGTGGATTGCCATAGGACCAGATAGATCAATACAAGAAAATAGGATAAAAAATGGACCCATAGTCATATGGGAGACTCGATATGTAATAAAGATGACATACCAAATCTCCCACAGAGAAAGGACAGATTTTTTTAAAGGTTGAGATTGAGAAACTTGTTCATTATATGGAGAAAACAATGAAGCCTGATCCTTAATTTCATCATTAACCTGGACTTGAACTGGATTAAACACTTGATGTGGCAGGTGAAATCATAAAGTAAGAGACGGAAGTGCAGGTCTTTGAGCTCTGGAAATGGAAAAGTGTTTTTTTACCAAAACCCCAAGGGTACAAATTATCAAGCAAGATATTGGTGGATGTGTTTGCTGAAGACCCAAGAAGCCCCACTAAAAGACACCTGGAATTCTGGAGGAAGTCTAGAATGCTGGAGGACATCTGGAATGCTGGAGGAAGCCTGGAATGCTGGAGGAGGTCTGAAATGCTGGAGGAGGTCTGGAATTCTGGAGGCAGTCTGGAATGCTGGAGGAGGTCTGGAATTCTGGAGGAAGTTTGGAATGCTGGAAGAAGTCTGGAGGAATTCTGGAGGAGGTCTGGAATGCTGGAGGAAGTCTGGAATGCTGGAGGAGGTCTGGAATGCTGGAGGAAGTCTGGAATGCTGGAGGAGGTCTGGAATGCTGGA
>NW_027991796.1:0-201 GCF_054177405.1 Leptonychotes weddellii
TGTGTGTCTCTCCCCAACTCCCAGGTTCTGTTTCACTGGAGAACACTGACAGATGCCATATGTCTCATTCATTATTCAATTTCTTTTTTTTTTTTTTTAAAGATTTTATTTATTTATTTAAGACAGAGAATGAGAGACAGAGAGCATGAGAGGGAGGAGGGTCAGAGGGAGAAGCAGACTCCCTGCCGAGCAGAGAGCCTG
>NW_027991797.1:0-201 GCF_054177405.1 Leptonychotes weddellii
CTGGGTGGCTCAGTTGGTTAAGCGACTGCCTTCGGCTCAGGTCATGATCCTGGAGTCCCGGGATCGAGTCCCGCATCGGGCTCCCTGCTCAGCAGGGAGCCTGCTTCTCCCTCTGACCCTCCCCCCTCTCATGTGCTCTCTGTCTCTCTCATTCTCTCTGTCTCAAATAAATAAATAAAATCTTTAAAAAAAAAAAAAAAA
>NW_027991798.1:0-201 GCF_054177405.1 Leptonychotes weddellii
CTTATATAATTGGCTGCTCCCATGTTAGGGGCATAGATATTTACAATTGTTAGATCTTCTTGTTGGATAGACCCTTTAAGTAGGATATAGTGTCCTTCCTCATCTCTTATTACAGTCTTTGGTTTAAAATCTAATTTGTCTGATATAAGGATTGCCACCCCAGCTTTCTTTTGGTGTCCATTAGCATGGTAAATGGTTTTC
>NW_027991799.1:0-201 GCF_054177405.1 Leptonychotes weddellii
GGCCTCGGGCAGCCTCGCTCAGGGCCTGGGCCCGCCCTGCAGGAAGGACACCTGCTGCACGTGGATGGCAGCAGGCCCCCCTCTACCTGAATCTGGGTGACCCGGGGGATTCACCTCCCCTCTCTGGGACTCGGTCTCCCCATCTGTAAAATGAGGCTTTATTGTCAGAGTATCCGAGCCCTTCACGGCAGACCAGAGACT
>NW_027991800.1:0-201 GCF_054177405.1 Leptonychotes weddellii
TTTTTTTTTTTAAAGATTTTATTTATTTATTATTTGAGAGAGAGAGAATGAAAGACAGAGAGCATGAGAGGGAGGAGGGTCAGAGGCAGAAGCAGCCTCCCCGCTGAGCAGGGAGCCCGATGCGGGACTCGATCCCGGGACTCCAGGATCATGACCTGAGCCGAAGGCAGTCGCTTAACCAACTGAGCCACCCAGGCGCCC
>NW_027991801.1:0-201 GCF_054177405.1 Leptonychotes weddellii
CTCCGCTTCCCGCCTGGCCCCTGCTGCCTGCAGCCCGCCACCGCCTGCTGCTGCTTACCTACCGCCGCCGCCTGCTGCCAGTTACCACTGCCCGCCACCGCAGCCCGCCGCCACCACATGCCTACCGCTGCCGCCTGCCAACAGCTGCAGCCACCGCCTACCTAACGCTGCTGCCTGGCCCTGCCACCTGCTGCCGCTCCC
>NW_027991802.1:0-201 GCF_054177405.1 Leptonychotes weddellii
TTTTTTTTTAAGATTTTATTTATTTATTTGAGACAGAGAGAATGAGAGAGAGAGAGCACATGAGAGGGGGGAGGGTCAGAGGGAGAAGCAGGCTCCCTGCCGAGCAGGGAGCCCGATGCGGGACTCGATCCAGGGACTCCAGGATCATGACCTGAGCCGAAGGCAGTCGCTTAACCAACTGAGCCACCCAGGCGCCCTATA
>NW_027991803.1:0-201 GCF_054177405.1 Leptonychotes weddellii
GCGATGAAACCCGGAAGCACACCGGTCACACTGTCGCCCTGTGACTCTGGGCTTGCACCTATATTCAAAGCAAAGGAGACAAAAGCTTTCATCATCTTTCCCACATAGTTCTGAGGTCCACCTGCGCTGTAGCAGAGCAGCTCTGACCCTGCTTCCCTGGGGGAGGTGATGCCTGAGCTGAGCCTAGAAGGACAAGTGTGT
>NW_027991804.1:0-201 GCF_054177405.1 Leptonychotes weddellii
ATGGGCGCCTGGGTGGCTCAGTTGGTTAAGCGACTGCCTTCGGCTCAGGTCATGATCCTGGAGTCCCGGGATCGAGTCCCGCATCGGGCTCCCTGCTCGGCAGGGAGCCTGCTTCTGCCTCTGACCCTCCCCCCTCTCATGTGCTCTCTCTTTCTCATTCTCTCTGTCTCAAATAAATAAATAAAATCTTTAAAAAAAAAA
>NW_027991805.1:0-201 GCF_054177405.1 Leptonychotes weddellii
TCGTGCTGCTGGCGCTCAGGCTGAGGCGCTGGCACGCGTCGCGTCTGCTCCAGGCTTCCGGAGGCGGGCTGGTGGGCGTGCCGGCCTCGCACTTTGTGGGCGTGGACGGGGTGCGGGCTTTCCTGCAGACCTATTCCCACGAGGTCTCCCTGACCGCGGACTCGCGGGAGAGTCACGTGATCTTCCCCCAGCCCAACTACG
>NW_027991806.1:0-12190 GCF_054177405.1 Leptonychotes weddellii
CCCGAATATCGCCTCGGATTCACTTCTCCGCACGTCCTACCTTCCAGAAAGTGGTCGCTTTTCTGTTCAGAGAGTTGTTGCTATTCCTTTCTTCGATCTCCTGTTGAGTTTGTAGGTGTTCAGAATGGTTTGATCCCTATCCAGCTGAATTCCTGAGAGGAGACGAAATCCAGGTCTCCTACTCCTCCGCCATCTTGCCCCATTTCTGTTTTTTGAAATAGCTTCAGTAGAATAGGTATCAGTTCTTCTTTAAATGTTTGGTAGAATTCCCCTGGAAAGCCATCCAGCTATGAACTCCTGTTTGTTGGGAGATTTTTGATTACTGCTTCAATTTCTTTGCTGGTTATGGGTCTGTTCAGGTTTTCTCTTTCTTCCTGTTTCAGTTTTGATAGTTCAAAAGTTTCTAGGAATGCCTCCATTCCTTCAAGATTGCCTAATTTGTTGCCATATAGTTGCTCACAATATGTTCTTAAAATTGATTGTATTTCCTTGGTGTTAGTCGTGATCTCCCCTCTTTCATTCATGATTTTATTAATTTGGGTCCTTTCTCTTTTCTTTTTGATAAGCTTGGCCAGAGGTCTATCAATCTTATTAATTCTTTCAAAGAACCAGGTTCTAGTTTCATTGATCTGTTCTACTGTTCTTCTGGTTTCTATTTCATTGATTTCCACTCTGATCTTTATTATTTCTCTTCTCCTGCCTGGTTTAGGTTTTTTTTGCTATTCTTTCTCCACATCCTTTAGGTATAAGGTTAGCTTGTGTATTTCAAACTTTTCTAATTTCCTGAGAAAGGATTCTATTGCTATGTACTTCCTTCTTAGGACCACCTTTGCTGCATCCCAAAGGTTTTGCACAGTTTTGTTTCCATTTTCATTTGTTTCCATGATTTTTAAAAAATTCTTAATTTCCTGGTTGACCCATTCATTTTTAGGAGGATGCTCTTTAACCTCCAAATATTTGAGTTTCTTCCAAATTTCCTCTTGTGATTGAGTTCAAGTTGAAAATCACTGTGGCCTGAAAATATGCAGGGTATAATCCCAATCTTTTGGTACTAGCTGAGAACTGATTTGTGACCCAGCATGTGATCTATTCTAGAGAATGTTCCATGTGCATTAGAGAAGAATGTGTATTCTGTTACTTTAGGTTGGAATGCTCCATATATATGTGTGAAGTCCATCTGGTCCAATGTGTCATTCAAAGCCCTGGTTTCCTTCTTGATCTTCTGCTTAGATGATCTGTCCATTGCTGAGTGGGGTGTTGAAGTCCTGTACTATTTTTTTTTAAAGATTTTATTTATTTATTTGAGACAGAGAGAATGAGAGACAGAGAGCATGAGAGGGAGGAGGGTCAGAGGGAGAAGCAGACTCCCCGCCGAGCAGGGAGCCCAATGCGGGACTCGATCCCGGGACTCCAGGATCATGACCTGAGCCGAAGGCAGTCGTCCAACCAACTGAGCCACCCAGGCGCCCCGAAGTCCTGTACTATTATTTTATTATTATCAATGTGTTTCTTTCATTTTGTTTTTAATTGGTTTATACAATTGGCTGCTTCCATGTAGGAGCATAAAGATTTATAATTGTTAGATATTCTTGTTGGATAGACCCTTTATGTATGACATAGTGTCCTCTTCATTTCTTACTACAGTCTTTGGTTTAAAATCTAATTTGTCTGATATAAGGATTGCTATCCGAGTTTTTTTTTTATATGTCCTTTAGCATGATAGATGGTCCTCCATCCCCTCACTTTCAATCTAGATCTCTCTTTGAGTCTGTAATGAATCTCTTGTAGACAGCATATGGATGGGTCTTGCTTTTTTATCCAATTTGATACCCTGTTTCTTTTTATTGGAGCATTTAACCCATTTCCATTCAGAGTAACTATTGAAAGATATGAATTTAGTGCTATTGTATTACCTGTAAAGTCCCTGTTTCTGTAGACTGTTTCTGTTTCTTTCGGGTCTCTGTTACTTTTGGGCTCTCTCTTCACTTGCAGGATCCCCTTTAATATTTCTTGCAGGGCTGGTTTAGTGATCACAAATTATTTTAATTTCTGTTACTCCTGGAAGCTCTTTTTCTCTCCTTCTATTCTTAATGAGAGCTTTGCTGGATAAAGTATTCTTGGCCGCATGCTTTTCTCATTTAGTACCCTGAATACACATGACAGCCCTTTCTGGTCTGCCAGGTCTCTATGGATAGGTGTGCTGCCAGTCTAATGTTCCTACTTCTGTATGTTAAGGAGTTTTTGTCTCAAGCTACTTTCAAGATTTTCTCTTTATCTCTGAAATTTGCACACTTCACTATTATATATTGAGGTGTTGATCTATTTTTATTGATTTTGAACAGTGTTCTCTGTGCCTCCTGGAACTGAATGCCTGTTTCCTTCCCTAGATTAGGGAAGTTCTCAGGTATGATTTTTCCTCAAATATACCTTCTCTCTCTCTCTTTTCTCCCACAGGGACTCCAATAATTTTAATATTGTTTTGTTTTATGGTGTTGATGATTTCTCAAAGCCTCCCCTCGTGGTCCATTAGTTGTTTTTCTCTCTTGTCCTCAGCTTCCTTCCTTCCCATAATTTTGTCTTCCATGTCACTGACTTTCTGCCTCATTTACCCTATCTGTTAGAGCATCAATTTTTGACTGCCTCTCAGTTAAAGCATTTTTAATTTTGGCCTGATTAGAATTTATGTCTGCACTGAGAAATTCTCTAGTGTCTTCTATGCTTTTTTTCAGGCCCAGCTAGTAACTTTATAATCATTATTCTGAATTCTAGGTCTGACATTTCACTTACATCCATGTCATTTAAATCACTGGAAGAGAGTATTACCTCTGGTTCCTTCTTTGTTGTGATTTTCTCCTTCTAGTCATTTTGTCCTAAGAATAGATGGATGAGAGAACAAAATCAAAAATAATAAACATGACACCAGTGAAATACACACTAGACAAATCTGAAGAGGTCAGAAACCAAAAAAGAAAAGAAAAGAGGGAAAAGAATATAATCTCACAGGTGGCCACAACAGAGTGATCCCCTTGATCCTAGGTGTATTTTGGTCTGTTTGTTTAGAAGAAACTAAATCCCAAAATTGTAAAGAAAGCAAAACTTATATATAATTGAATACAGTGAAAGGAAGCCAAAAATGAAGAATATATCTATAAAATGTAAATGTAAAAGTGAAAATTAAAAAAAGACTTAAAAACAAAGAGTTGATAAAATAAGAAACTAGTTGAAAAGAAAAACAAGAAAAAAAGAAAAAAGAAAATTTTAAACTGAAAGACTAAAGACTTAGAAAAAATCCTCAAATTCTATATTCTATTTTCTCCCAGTACAGGAGTTTTTTGGTTCTGAGTGATACATAAACTTGGTATTCGCCTGATGTTCCTGCTAGTCTTCTGCGGGAAGGGCCTGTTGCATTGATTCTCAGACGTCTTTGCCGGGGTGGAGTTGAACCACTCCTTACCTGAGGGCCAGGCTCAGTGTAAGCTGCTTAGGGTTGCTCTATGTGGCTTGTGTTCCCTGAAGGCTTTTCATGATGCTTTAGAGGATGAAAAAAAAGTAAAAATGGCTGCGCCCCAATCTCCAGTCCAGTCGCTGAATGATCACTGCCCCCACTCTTCAGTGCACCCTCATGGAAAAGCAATCTCTTTTGTGTGTGCCAATCTCCACAGACTCCTGCAGTGCACACCCACACCAATCCTCCCAGGGGAGAGAGGGAGAGGCTTTTACTGCAGCAGTCCTTTGCTGGGCCCCTGCTCCAGGAGCAGTTGCTGGATCATGCACACACCCACACTGCTCCTCCTTGGGGAAGGAAAAAGGTCTCCCAGAGGTTGTCACTTGCTGGGCCCCTTCTTGGAGCGCAGTCGCCCGATTGTGTCATGGTTCATGGTTTATGGTAACACCTAGCTGAGAGGCCACTCTGGGTCTTGCTAGTTATAGCCAGCTTCCCCACTCCAATGCTTGGGAACTCTGCTAACTCAGGCATCCCCATTCTTTCTGTGACCCTGGGGATCCTGAGACCACACTGTCCTACCTAGGATTCTGCCCCGCTTCACCACCTGAGCACCTTTCAGGCAGAGATGTCCCTCACTGGAATAGTCTAAAAGTTCCAATTTTGCACTCCGCAGCTATATTACTTTCCGGTAGCTGGCTTACAAAAGCTCTCCCCCATCCTCTGTGGTTTATCTTCCAATATATCACCAGAGATTCATGTCTCCACACCTCCTACCTTGTAAAAAGTGGTTGCTTTGGTATTTGTAGTTTTGCAGCAATTCTTTTCTTAGATCTTAGGTTGAATTCACAGGTGTTCAGAATGATCTGATAGATAACTAGCTGAATTCAAAGGACCAGATGAAATGCGGGTCCCCTACTCTTCTGCCATCTTCCCTCCTCCCCAACATAGACTGTTATATGCAGAAGATGTTATATATGAACTGATTGGTAACCACAATTCAAAAACCAGTAGTATATATACAAAAACTTAAGAATAATGTATCTAAGTATATCACAAAACAAAGCCATCAAAACATGAAAGAAAAAAGGGAAGAAAGGATCAGAAGAAAAGCTACAGAAACAACCACAAACATGTAACAAAATGGAAATAAATACATATCTATCAAAAATTACCTTGAATGTAAATGGATTAAATACTCCCATCAAAGGACATAGAGGGTCAGAGTGGAGAAAAAAACAAGACTCATCAATATACTGCCTACAAGAGGTGCATTTCAGACCTAAAGACACCTTCAGATTGAAAGTGTGGAGATGGAGAAACATCTATCCCCCAAATGGGTGTCAAAAGAAAGTGAGAGTAGCAATACTTATACTAGAACAAATAGACTTTAAGACAAAGTCTGTAAAAAGAGACAAAGAAAAACACTGTATAATAATGAAGGGGACAATCCAGCAAGAAGATATAACAATTGTAAACATTTATGCACCCAACATGGGAACACCCAAATACAAAAAACAGTTAATAACCACCATAAAGGGAATAACTGATTGTAATGAAATAATAGTAGGGCACTTTAACACAACAATGGACTGATCATCCAAACAGAAAATCAACAATGAAAGAGTGTCTGTGAATGACACACTGGACCAGATGTATTTAACAGATATTTTCAGAATATTACATCTCCAAACAAAAGAATACACATTCTTTTCAAGTGTGCATGGAACATTTTTCAGAATAGGTCACATATTAGGCCACAAAACAAGCCTCAAAAAATTCAAAATGATCACAGTCATACCAAGCATCTTTTCTGACCACATCACTCTGAAAGTGGATATCAGTTACAAGAAAAAAATCTGAAAAGAGTACAAATACATAGAGGTTAAATAACATGCTACCAAACAATGAAAGGGTCAACCAAGAAATCAGAGAAGAAATCAAAAAGTACATGAAAACACAACAGTCCAAAACCTTTGGGATCCAGCAAAAACTGTTCTAAGAGGGAAGTTATGACAATATGGGCCTACTTCAAGAAACAAGAAAAACCTCAAATAATCAACCTAACCATGCACCCAAAGGAGCTAGAAACAACAACAACAACAAAACCAGTAGAAGGAAGGAAATAATAAAAATTAGAGCAGAAATAAATGACATGGAAACTAAAATAACAGTATAAGAGACCAAGGAGACCAGGAGCTGATTCTTTTAAAAGAGCAACAAAATTGATAAATTTTTAGCCAGACTCATCAAAGAGAGAGAGAGAGGGAGACAAAGGAATCAAATAATCCAAATTGCAAATGAAAGAGGAAACGTAACAACCATCACCACAGAAATAAAAATAATTGTAAGAGAATATTATGAAAAACTATATGCCAACAAATAAGACAGTTTAGAAGATATAGAGAAATTCTTAGAAACATATAATCTACGAAAATTGAACAAGGAAGAAATAGAAAATTTGAACATACTGATTCCCAGCAAAGAGCTTGATCCACCAATCAAAAAAGTCCCAGAAAACTAAAGTCCAGGACCAGATGGCTTCCCAGTGGAATTCTACCTAACATTTAAAGAAGAGTCAATACATATTCTCCTCAAATAGTTCCAAAAAGTAGAAACGGAAGGAAAATTTCCAAATTCATTCTGTGAAACCAGCATTACCCTGATACAAAAACCAGATAAAGACTCCACTAAAAAAGAGAACTACAGGCCACTATCCCTGATGAACACAGGTGAAAAAATTCTCAATAAAATATTAGCAAACCAAATCCAACAATAAATTAAAAAAAAACCAAAAACTCATTCACCACAATCCAGTGGGATTTATTCTTGGGCTTCTAGGGTGGTTCAATATTCACAAATCAGTTAATGTAATAACTACATTCTTAAGAGAAAGAATAAGAACTATATTATAATTTCAATAGATGCAGAAAAAGAATTTGAGAAAGTTAACAGCAATTCAGGATTAAAACCCTCAACAAAGTAGGTTTAGAGGGAAAATACTTCAACATAATAAAGGCCATAGATGAAAAATTCACAGGTAATATCATCCTGGATGGGGAAAAACTGACAGCTTTTCCCCTAAGGTCAGGAACAAGACAGACATGTCAATTTTCACCACTTCTATTCAATATAGTACTGGAAGTCCTAGACACAGAAATTAGACAACAAAAAGAAATAAAAAGGATTCAAGTAGGTAAAGAAAAGTAAAACTTTATTTGCAGATGACATGATACTATATACAGAAAACCTGAAAGACTCCTCCAAAAAACTGCTAGAACTGATAAACAAATTCAGTAAAATCACAGGATACAAAATCAATGTACAGAAATCTGTGGTATTTCTATACAACTATACTGAAGCAATAGAAAGAGAAATTAAAAAAACAATCCCATTTACAGCTGGACCCAAAATAACAAGATACCTAGGCATAAACCTAACCAAAGAAGTAAAAAACCTGTACTCTGAAATGTATAAAAAAACTGATGAGCAGGACACCTTGATGGCTTAGTTGGTTAAGCATCTGACTCTTGGATTTCAGATCAGGTCATGATCTCATGGGTTGGGCTCCACACTCAGCAGGGAGTCTGCTTGAAGAGTCTCTCCCTCTGCCCCTCCCCCCACTCTCATATTCCTCTCTCTCTCTAAAAGAAATAAATCTTTTAAAAAATAAAATAAATTAAAAAATGAGAAAATTTCAAGAAAACACAAAGAAATGGAACGACTTTCCATGCTCATGGATTGAAAGAACAAATATTGTTAAAATGTCTATACACCGAAAGCAATCTATACATTTAATGCAATTCCTATCAAAATAATAACAGCATTTTTCACAGAACTAGAACAAATAATCCTAAAATTTGTATGGAACCATGAAAACCATGAATAGTCAAAGCAATCTTGAAAAAGAAAAGCAAAGCTGGAGGCATCACAATTCTGGACATCAAGTTATATTACAAAGCCATAGCAATCAAAACAGTATGGTACTGGCACAAAAATAGACATCTAGATCAATAGAACAGAATAGAAAATCCAGAAATAAACCCACTATTATATGATCCGTTAATCTTTGACAAAGCAGGAAAGAATAGCCAATGGAAAAAAGACAGTCTCCTCAACAAATAGTGTTGGGAAAGCTAGACAGTAACATGCAAAAGAATGAAACTGGACTGCTTTCTTACACCATGAACAAAAATAAAGTCAAAATGGATTAAAGACCTAAATGTGGGACAGGAAGTCATCAAAATCCTAGAGAGGAATACAGGCAGTAACTTATTTGACATTAGTCATAATACCTTTTTTCTAGATATGTCTCTTGAGGCAATGGAAACAAAAGCAAAAATAAACAATTGTAACTACATCAAAATTAAAAGCTTTTGCACAAAGGAAACAATCAACAAAACTAATAGGCAAACTATGGAATAGGAGAAGATATTTGGAAATGACATATCTGATAAAGGGTTAGTATCCAAAATATATAATGAACTTATAAAACTGAACACCCAAAAACAAATAACCGAAGTAAAAATGGGCAGAAGACATGAACAGATATTTCTTACACATGAAAATATACTCATAATAACTTTTCATCAGGGAAATGCAAATCAAAACTACAGTGAGATATCATCTTATACCTGTCAGAATGGCTAAAATCAAAAACACAAGAAACAAGTGTTGGCGAGAATGTGGAGAAAGGGGAACTCTCTTGCATCGTTGGTGGGAATGCAAACTGGTGCAGCCACTCTGAAAAACAGTGTAGAGATTCCTCAAAATGTTAAAAATAGAAGTACCTTAGGATCCAGCATTCACATTACTGGGTATTTACACAAAGAATATAAAAACTGTAATTCAAAGGGATACATGCACTCCAATGTTTATAGCAGCATTATTTACAATAGCCAAGATATGGAAGCAGCCCATATGTCCATTGATTGATGAATGGATAAAGAAGAAGTGATATATATATATGTATATATATATATATATATATATATATATATATATATATATATATATATATTAGAATATTAGCCATAAAAAAAGAATGAAGTCTTGCCATTTGCAAGGACATGGATGGAGCTACAGAGTACAATGCTAAGCAAAATAAGTCAGAGAAAGACAAATACCATATGATTTCAGAAACATATCAAATTTAAGAAATAACACAAGCAAAAAAAAATATGAGAAAGAGAGCGAGTCAAAGCAACAAACAGATTTTTAATTATGGAGAACAATCTGAGGGTTACCAGAGGGGAGCTTGGTGGGGGATGGGTTAAATAGGTGATGATAATTAAGGAGTGTACTTGTGATGAGCACAGGGTGATGTATGTAACTGTTGAAATACTATACTGTACATGTGAAACTAATATAACACTATATGTTAACTAACTGGAATTAAAATAAAACCTTAAAATATATATTTGTTATAAAACAGAGGGCTGGGTTGATTAGGGTTGAAAATCACCTTATAAGCCAGGGTAAAGAGTCTGAATTTTATTCTGGTTAAATAAAAAATCACTAGATAATTTTGACCAGAGTAGTGATATAATGTGATTTATGCTTTTTTACTATAGCTGCTATAAGAGACAAAAGTGAAAGCTAAAATACCAGATAGGAATGTATTGTAGTGACCTAAGCAAAAGCTTTTGTTAGCTTGGATTATGTTGGTATTAGAGAAAATGGAAGAAGTGGACATATTCAGTTGTATATTACAGGTAAAGCTCATGAAACTATTGATAGACTGTAGGACTACATGTAGAGAGTAAGGAAATTGAGGAAAACTATTGTGTTTTTTGTGGAGCAACTAATGAATTAGGGGACCCTTCCCTGGGTGAGGAAGACTAGGAAAGAAAAAAATGTCTTAAGGAGAAAATAAGAGCTATGTTTTGGAAATGTTGAATTTAAAAAAAATTAAGTGAATGTGTGGGTCTGGAGCTCAAAAGAGAGATTGGAGCCCTTGATACATATTTGGACTCATCTGCAAATTAATGTTATTTAATGTTATGTGCCTAGATGATATCAACAAGGAAGCAGCATAGGTAGGAAAGAGATAAGATCCAAGAATTTCCCTATAGAATTCTTACATTCAGAAATCAGACAGGAAGCTGAGCTAGCAAGGAAGTAAAACTAGAATAGCTCAATGTCATAGAAGCTGAAAGAAGTATTCAAAATCAAAGGGGCATTCAGGGAACAAAGGCTTGCTTTTATATGTTTTAGGGAAGAACTTGGTTTTCTTTGTGTTTGTCTTTTCTTGCCTCTTGCTTTTGTTGTGATATTTGCTTCATTGTGATAGTCTGGAACCAAACACACACTGTCTCTGAGGTATGCCTGTATTTTTTACAGTGAAGGATATAGAGCCTAAGAGAAGATAAGAGATATCACTACATGTCAGTAATGAGTGAGGACCTAAGACCAGGATCTATGGCTGTACAATCGAAATTCATGCTCTCAAATGTCCTCCTCCACTGCTTCAGTGGCAGCACAAGTGGAAGCATGAACTATGGAGACAGTTCTGTCTTCTAAGGGTGCTGAGATTTCCCTGGATTGCACACTGGCCTCAGGTGCTTGTGATTGCCTCTTTTAATGATCAAGGTGCTAAATTCCAGGTACCACATTCAGGCTAGGCCTAGGAGGAAAAACAAAACAAAACAAAACATGGTCAAGTAAGTTATTCTATATTTAGCTTAGATCTGTCCTAGGTAAAATAAAAACAATAAAATAGGTAAGGGGGCGGAACAAGATGGCAGAGGAGTAGGAGACCTAAATTTCATCTGGTCCCAGGAATTCAGCTAGTTAGGGATCAAACCATTCTGAACACCTACAAACTCAACAGGAGATCAAAGAAAAGAATAGCAACAACTCTCTGAACAGAAAAGCGACCACTTTCTGGAAGGTAGGACATGCGGAGAAGTGAATCCCAGGCGATATTCAGGAGGATAGACAGCGGGGGAGGGGGCCTCCGTCGGCCACTTCTGGCAAGTGATAGAGCAGCAGAGCACAAAATTGGAACATTTAGAAGTCTGCTCTGCTGAGGGACATAGCTCCAGTGGCTAAGCAGGGGTGGAACCCTTGTGGGACAGTGCGGTCTCAGGACCCTCGGGGTCACAGAAAGACCGGGGGTACCTGAGTGTGGCAGAGCTCCCAGGTATCAGAGCAGGGAAGCCGGCTGCAGAAATGGAGCCGAGGTGCGTGCTCTCAGCTCGGGGTTGCCATAAACCGTGATCTGTGGCACAGTCGGGCCACTGCTCCTCCAGCAGGGACCCAACAAGCGGCAGATCTGGGGAGACTCCCCTTCCTCCCCTGAGAGGAGTGGCATGGGAGCACACCGCAGGGATCTGCTGGGTTTGGAGACTCCACACCTAGTTGGGTGCCAGAGATAGAAATGCTCGGTCACGGGCGGGTGAGCACGGAATGTGGCCGGAGACCGGGGAGACGGGAGTGGTTGACTGCTTTTTACTGGGGGCTCACTGAGGAGCAGGGCCCCGAGTTCTTAGCTCCTCTGGGGCAGAGATTGGGAGGCCGCCATTTTCACTCTCGGCCTCCAAAGCTGTACCGAAAGCTTGCAGGGAACAAAAGCTCCCGAGAGCAAACCCGAGCAGATTACTTAGCCTGGACCAGCAAGGGCGGGGCAATTCCGCCTCCGGCAAAGACATTTGGGAACCACGGCAACAGGCCCCTCCCCCAGAAGATCAGTGAGAACTGCCAGCCAAGACCAAGTTTACCCATCAATGAGAACGACAGAACTCCAGTGCTAGGGGAATAATGCACAGAGAATCCACGGCTTTTTTCCCATGATTCTTTAGTCTTTCAAAGTGAATTTTTAAAAAAATTTTTTTTTTGAATTTTTCTTTTTCCCTCTTTCAACCAACATCTATCAATCCCTTTTTTAAAAAACATTTTTATTTTTCATTTTTAGAGTCATATTCTATCCCTTCATAGTAATTACCTGTATTTTCAGCATATATATATGTTGTTCTCTCTTTAAAATTTTGAGACAGTTTCTTCTAACAGATCAAAATATACCCTAAATCTCTAGTGTATGGTTTTGTTCTACTCTCCTGCCTGATCACATTCTGTCCCCTTTTTTTTAATTTTTTTTTTAAACCTCTTCTTTCTTTTTGCAAACAACCTCTTATCAATTCCTTTTATAAAATTTTTTATAATTTTCATCTTTACAGTCATATTCCATCCCTTCATCATATCAACCCTTATTTTGTACATATATAAGTTTTTCTTTCTTTAAAATTTTGGGAGGCACTTTCCCCTAACAAACCAAAATACACCCAAAATCTAGTGTGTGGCACTGATCTATGCACCAGCCTGATCATATTTGATCATATTCTGTTTTTTGTGTTTTGTTTTGTTCTGTTTTTGTTTTTATCTTTTTCATTTTCTTCTTTTTCCTTTTTCTTTTTTCTTTCTTTCCCTTTCTTTTCCCCCGGCTTCAGGTCTTTTCTGATTTGTTTAGAGTATATTTTCTGGGGACGCTGTTACCCTGTTAGCATTTTGTTCTCTCATTAATCTATTCTCCTCTGGACAAAATGAAGAGACAGAAAAAATCACCTCAACGAAAAGAACAAGAGGTAGTACCGACTGCCAGGGACCTACTCAATACGGACATTAGTATGATGTCAGATCTAGAGTTCAGAATCATCACTTTAAAGATACTAGCTGGGCTTGAAAAAAGCATGGAAGTTATTAGAGAAACCCTTTCTGGAGAAATAAAAGAATTAAAATCTAACCAAGTCA
>NW_027991807.1:0-1035 GCF_054177405.1 Leptonychotes weddellii
CAGCTCAGGCTTATGCCAAAGATCCCCATCTTGGGAAGGAATCTAACTTCAAAACAAGACGAAGCTTTTGGAGTTCATTCTCTTAGAGACCCTATGACGTGGAGTGGCACGTTCCTAACAAGGGAGGAGCAGACAGAAGAGAGGAGGGGGTCCCAGGACTGAGCCAGACATTTAGGGCACTACAGAGCAGCCAGAGAGGAGCCAGGGAAGGAGAGAATTTCAAAAAGTCCAAATGAACAATCAGGTTACCCCTGTCCATAGGCAAAGAGGCGGAATGTACAGAAAAGTTCTTTGTGCTTTGCTGTCCCCGTGGAGCAGAGCGACTCACCAGCACGTAAGCTGTTACAAGATGACACACAGCCTGCTGCTGCTTAATTACACAATCTCATCAAGTGCCCTTTTCCCCTCACCAGTTTGCTTTGGAGATGAGGTGCCACCCAGGCCTCCGGGTTGAAACAACACCGCGTGCTGCCGAAACGCACGCTCTGCAGGGTGGCTCCCCACGCCCCTCGCCCTCACACATTCCCAGCTTCGGAAACACGTTCCGACACATCTCTCCACTTGGCTCAAGACTGTTGACTACCCCTCCATTCAGAGAGATGACACTCCTCCCCGGGCTCCTTCTCCAGTATGTCTGCTGTCCTGGAAACAAAAGAACCATTTCAAAATGCAATGAACAGGACATGCAAATTAGTGCAAATACCTTGTGGGTAATCACTTGAGAGAAGCAAAGCTGCTCCAAATACCAATGCCGAGGAGGGAGGTTTGCAGGAGGAAAAGACTTCCCGGGCGGCCCTCCATACACGTTTGGCCAAGAGAGGATGGGGAGGTCGAGGGAAACCCCTAACACAGAGTCCTGAGCGTTTCCCCTAAAGATCCTCCAAGAAAATACTCCTGGTCTACAGAGTTCTTTGACAAAGTAAGATGGGATTCCCCAGCACGGTCTCCTCCCATCCAAGGCTACAGCAGCTGATCCCCCCACTACTTTCCAATCACTAGGCTGGGTGTGTTCATAGTGTTTGTCTCATTTAGTCC
>NW_027991808.1:0-201 GCF_054177405.1 Leptonychotes weddellii
CCCCCCCCACTCCAACAACACTCAGTTTGTTTCCTGCAATTAAGAATTCCTCATATCAATGAGATCATATGATACATGTCTTTCTCTGTTTGACTTATTTCACTCAACATAATACCCTCCAGTTCCATCCACGTCGTTTATATGCTGATATTTTATACTTTTAAATTCCAGGGGAGAAAATAAGCCACTTTCTTAGAAACA
>NW_027991809.1:0-201 GCF_054177405.1 Leptonychotes weddellii
TCTTTTTTTTTTTTTTTAAGATTTTATTTATTTATTTGAGAGAGAGAGAATGAGAGACAGAGAGCATGAGAGGGAGGAGGGTCAGAGGGAGAAGCAGACTCCCTGCCGAGCAGGGAGCCCGATGCGGGACTCGATCCCGGGACTCCAGGATCATGACCTGAGCCGAAGGCAGTCGCTTAACCAACTGAGCCACCCAGGCGC
>NW_027991810.1:0-201 GCF_054177405.1 Leptonychotes weddellii
AAAAAAAAAAAAGATTTTATTTATTTATTTGAGAGAGAGAGAATGAGAGAGAGAGAACACATGAGAGGGGATAGGGTCAGAGGACGAAGCAGACTCCCTGCCGAGCAGAGAGCCCGATGCGGGACTCGATCCCAGGACTCCAGGATCCTGACCTGAGCCGAAGGCAGTCGCTTAACCAACTGAGCCACCCAGGCGCCCGAG
>NW_027991811.1:0-201 GCF_054177405.1 Leptonychotes weddellii
TGTAGGGCGCCTGGGTGGCTCAGATGGTTAAGCGTCTGCCTTCGGCTCAGGTCATGATCTCAGGGTCCTGGGATCGAGTCCCGCATCGGGTTCCCTGCTCAGTGCAGAGCCTGCTTCTCCCTCTCCCTCTGCCACTCCCTCTGCTTGTGCTCTTCTGTCTATCTCTCTGTCAAATAAATAAATAAAATCTTTAAAAAAAAA
>NW_027991812.1:0-201 GCF_054177405.1 Leptonychotes weddellii
AGAGTAGGTATCACTTACTAAGAGCTGCCAAGGGCCAGGCTCAGCGCCATGTCCTAGAGCTATAATGACTCAGGAGAACAAATTGGAGGGCTCATTGCTGCCATTATCTCAGTGTCAGATGGAGTAACAGTCCAGGAAGGGTAAGTAATTTGCTTAACTTGCCACAGAGAGGACAAGTTAGAAGAACTGGGATTTAAAACC
>NW_027991813.1:0-201 GCF_054177405.1 Leptonychotes weddellii
CAAGTGCCGAGCGGTGTTGGGGAGTGGGGTCTGTGCCAGGCCTCGGCCGGATGGCAGAGCCGTACAGACTTGGGGGCCATGTGGGAGCAGTAGGAACCCCAAAGAAGATCGGGGAGGGCTGTGCTGGAGCATCCTGGCGAGGGGCTTTGTGGGCAGGTTTGGGATTCGGTCGGTCCCGGCACCGCAGATTTGCGTCCACCA
>NW_027991814.1:0-201 GCF_054177405.1 Leptonychotes weddellii
GAAAAAAAAAAAAACCACACATGGACTTAAGTTAGGACGTGTATGTATTTTATCAAAAAACATTCAAGTTATATTGATTTTAAAATGGCTCTTTATACATATACACACATTAAAAAATAGTTTTTAGGGCTCTTTATACATATACACACATTAAAAAATAGTTTTTAGAAAAAAACAATCATTACTTAGTTTGAAACAGAT
>NW_027991815.1:0-201 GCF_054177405.1 Leptonychotes weddellii
CTTTACCAGGTCGGTGCCAGTGACCTGGGGGTGGGGGGCCACTTTTGTTTGTCTCAAAGAAGCATGTTGAGGCGGTGGGACTGGTGACAGCAGGGCCCGCCATGGGCGTCGCGCATTCACAGTTCGCTGGAGTGAGTGCAGAGCCGTCCATGAGGCCCAGGCCAGAAGTGGCTCTGTATCAGACAGCCGGCACCTACAGGG
>NW_027991816.1:0-201 GCF_054177405.1 Leptonychotes weddellii
ATACTTATTTAATATCTTCTTAGCCTGTATTTCTCATATATAAAATGGTAAGGATTAAATGAGATAACATATTTTAGTTAATATGTGTTGAGAAGTTTCCCAGTTATAAGCACTATGTCATTATTGTTATTGATATTGTTTGTCATTTTGTTAACTTCAAAATGTTTAGCGTCCTTTGTAAAAGTTTCACTTTTTTTTTAA
>NW_027991817.1:0-201 GCF_054177405.1 Leptonychotes weddellii
TTCAAGGTAAGTTTCTGTTGGACATTTCACAAAAGCAGAGTACGTGGATTCTAGCATCTGAGGGTGTTTCTTGTTTACAAATGACATGGCGAGTCCGTGCAGGACATGGAAGGGGACTGAAGATAAAGGTGAGGGTCACATAACTGGAAATCACACGGAATGGATTGTGTTGAGTGCAGCCATTCCGCACACACACCCCTC
>NW_027991818.1:0-1035 GCF_054177405.1 Leptonychotes weddellii
TCAGTTTGTTTCCTGCGATTAAGAATTCCTCATATCAGTGAGATCATATAAGAGACTTTTTTTTCTTAAAATGAACTATTATTTTGGCATTTTAGAAGTGCAATGCAGGCTAAATCTATACTACCTAACATATTCAGTTAGTATTTTGACTACGTGATAGGATAAAGTGACAAAAATTAATCATTGTATTTTTGTGAGCTTTTTGTTTGACTTACCTAAGATCACTCTTGACTCCAGAATATTGTAATCAATGAGTAAAATGCATATTTCTGTTCAGACTTCTATTCATAAAGTCTTTTCTTGATTTAGCATTTTATGTTAAAATGTATATTTTTAAAAGCTACATTCCTGCATTTAAAAATATGTGCATTTCAGAACAAAGAGCTAATCTATGGTCTAACGTTTAAAAAAATAATAAAACATCTATTTTTCTTTTAATGAATAAATATACTTTCAAATTGACATATGAGAGTAATAGGAGTTTTATGGCTCCATGCATCAACTTAATTCAGAAGATCTTGAATACCTATACAGGGTAAGTGCCGATGTGGTTCATGTCACAAGAATGCATTTTGCCTGAATCACTTAGCAACTTAACTACTAAGAAGATCTGATGTGTAGGAGCACCTGGGTGACTCAGTCACTTAAATGTCCGACTCTTGATTTAGGCTCATGTCATGATCAGACAGTTGTGAGATCGAACCCCACATCAGGCTCCACACTCAGCATAGAGTCTGCATGAGATTCTCTCTCACTCTCTCTCTGCCCCTCCCCCTGCTCACTCTCTCTTTCTCTCTCATAAATAAATAAATTAATTAATTAATTAATTAAATCTTAAAAAAAAAAGAAGATACAATGTGTAGATGTTACAGTAAGCCCTTGTTCATCAGGTTGATTTGGAGTACAGAAGGAAGACCTAGAGATATACTCAGTTGATTTTAAACTAAAAACTAACAAACCAAAAAAGTGAACTCTTGAAGTGTACCGACCTGTGACTTTAAATAAAATAACCTAAGAGACGAAACCAATTCTTTG
>NW_027991819.1:0-201 GCF_054177405.1 Leptonychotes weddellii
CGCCGCTTCCCGCCTGGCCCCTGCTGCCTGCAGCCCGCCACCGCCTGCTGCTGCTTACCTACCGCCGCCGCCTGCTGCCAGTTACCACTGCCCGCCACCGCAGCCCGCCGCCACCACATGCCTACCGCTGCCGCCTGCCAACAGCTGCAGCCACCGCCTACCTAACGCTGCTGCCTGGCCCTGCCACCTGCTGCCGCTCCC
>NW_027991820.1:0-201 GCF_054177405.1 Leptonychotes weddellii
TCTTTTTTTTTTTTTAAAGATTTTATTTATTTATTTGAGAGAGAGAATGAGAGAGAGCACATGAGAAGGGGGAGGGTCAGAGGGAGAAGCAGACTCCCTGCCGAGCAGGGAGCCCGATGCGGGACTCGATCCAGGGACTCCAGGATCATGACCTGAGCCGAAGGCAGTCGCTTAACCAACTGAGCCACCCAGGCGCCCCCT
>NW_027991821.1:0-201 GCF_054177405.1 Leptonychotes weddellii
CCTCCTATACACCCAGCTGTGGCCCTTGGGCACATTGCTCCATCTCCCCGACCTTAGCTTTTCATCTAGAAAATAGGTGTGTTTATATCTTCCAAGCAGACTAGTCAGGGGTTAGAAGGAGATATCTTCTATAGACTGCTTAACACATGGCAGGTAATCAGAAATTGTAGTTGCTAAATGGGAAACTCACGAATTCGTGAT
>NW_027991822.1:0-201 GCF_054177405.1 Leptonychotes weddellii
GCTTTCCAAATCCATGAGCATGGAATATGTTTCCATTTGTGTCATCTTGAATTTCTTTCATCACACTTTGTTACCAATCTTTACAGAGAACAGCTGGTTCACTTCCTTGGTTAAGTTTTTTCCTGGATATTTTATTTTTGGTGCAATTGTAAATGGAACTGTTTTCATTCATCATTTGTCCTGTTAATGTGATGTATCATA
>NW_027991823.1:0-201 GCF_054177405.1 Leptonychotes weddellii
AGACTTGGAATTTACTAATTGAATGTCTTCCCTCCTGGGAGGAAAAACTCAGCAGAACCTTGGGAAGAGTACATGGTGATGATTCCATTAGTTCTTTCTCCTAAGGGACCTACAGCCATTTATTCTCTGCTAGAGCCCATTATCACCCTCGGGTGCATGGCACACAGCCATTGATTTGGTGGAGGCTTTTCTACAGCTTAA
>NW_027991824.1:0-201 GCF_054177405.1 Leptonychotes weddellii
GTCCAAGTATGGGGGACGATCCTGAAAACAGGAGACTCCACAGCTGGCTCCTGCTATTCTCTTTCATTTTGTTTATGGCAATCTTTATAATTGTGGGAATATTTCTGGGGTTTCATGATAAAGTGACTACTCATCTTAGTTACGCCTATCTAAGCAATCATAATGAAACTAATTCCACGAAGAATTAGTTTCTATAGAACA
>NW_027991825.1:0-201 GCF_054177405.1 Leptonychotes weddellii
GGGGCGCCTGGGTGGCTCAGTTGGTTGAGCGACTGCCTTCGGCTCAGGTCATGATCCTGGAGTCCCGGGATCGAGTCCCGCATCGGGCTCCCTGCTCGGCAGGGGGTCTGCTTCTCCCTCTGCCCTCTTCCCTCTCGTGCTCTCTGTCTCTCATTCTCTCTCTCTCAAATAAATAAATAAAATCTTTAAAAAAAAAAAAAA
>NW_027991826.1:0-201 GCF_054177405.1 Leptonychotes weddellii
AGAGATAAACTCAAAATGGGTGTTATACACAACTGATGAATCATTGAACACTACATTTGAAACTAATGATGTAATATATGTTGGCTAATTGCATTTAAATAAAAAAACAAAAACATGAAAAAAGCAAAATAAAAGTCAATTAATGACAAACCAGAAACAATTGTAAGAATCCCTATAATAACATGTACTCTTAGTTTTAAT
>NW_027991827.1:0-201 GCF_054177405.1 Leptonychotes weddellii
TTTTTTTTTTTTTTTTAAAGATTTTTATTTATTTGACAGAGAGAGATACAGCGAGAGAGGGAACACAAGCAGGGGGAGTGGAGAGGGAGAAGCAGGCCTCCTGCCGAGCAGGGAGCCCGATGCGGGGCTCGATCCCAGGACCCTGAGATCATGACCTGAGCCGAAGGCAGACGCTTAACGACTGAGCCACCCAGGCGCCCC
>NW_027991828.1:0-201 GCF_054177405.1 Leptonychotes weddellii
ATGAGAGATGATGGACTCTGAAAAACAAACTGAGGGTTCTAGAGGGGAGGGGGGTGGGAGGATGGGTTAGCCTGGTGGTGGGTATTGAGGAGGGCACATTCTGCATGGAGCACTGGGTGTTATGCACAAACAATGAATCATGGAACACTTCATCTAAAACTAATGATGTAATGTATGGGGATTAACATAAGAATAAAAAAA
>NW_027991829.1:0-1035 GCF_054177405.1 Leptonychotes weddellii
GCGCGAGAGAGGGAGCACAAGCAGGGGGAGCGGGAGAAGGAGAAGCAGGCTTCCTGCGGAGCAGGGAGCCCGATGCGGGGCTCGATCCCAGGATCCTGGGATCATGACCTGAGCCGAAGGCAGATGCTTAACGACTGAGCCACCCAGGCGCCCCAGTGGTTTCACATTTCTGGCAACACCACTGACCCCTCCAGTAAATCATAACATGGCTCAGAACTAAGGGTGTTGAACTGAGCCAAAAGAACCTTCCTTAAACCAGCCTGCAAACGAAGATACACAGAGCAGGTGTTTCTAGTCAGTGAATATCTTATACACAACTATGCAAACCCAAGACAAAGGGACACCAGAGTGCCTTAAATAGGAAAGATGAACAAAGGAAGCTGGCAATTCCATTCAGAGAGAACTGGTTATCATCTGAGAGTGGTTCCAAGACAAGATTTAACCACAGCCAGACCATTTGCCCACCAACCTCTATCATTAGGAGCGGCTGTGAGTTCCTTACATCCGGGGTTGCCCAGATTACTGAGGGGGGCTGGCCCAGCCATGCAATCAAACCCATCAAATGATTTCCTCTCTGCTAACAGGGGTTCTCTGTGGGCTGTGGCCTGATTGGAAACCAGATTAGAGTTTAGCAAAAGCTGCTCTTGGGAGGCCGATTTTCCAGGAGCCACGGGGTAATTTCACTCAGAACTTGTAAGCCTGATTTTAAAACTGTTGATATTGTCATGGAAATTATCACTGCCCTTGATTCCAATCAATTGGGTTTTTTTTTTTTTCTTTCCTAAACTAGGGCAGAGGAATTGAATGAAGGGGGAAATTAGGCCTTTCACAGAGGAAAAAAAAATACAATAGAGCATTTCAGAGGATGAATACAGTAAATTATAAAGCTTTAAAAAAAATAGCATTTCTCTCCAATTCTTGCCAATTTCCCACCTCCTCCTGCTCATCCTTCAAGACATCTCCCCTTCTCCCCACAACACACTAGCAGCAGCCTTAGCTTTGGTACCTTTTGTTGAACTACCTCCAGACGTGGGA
>NW_027991830.1:0-201 GCF_054177405.1 Leptonychotes weddellii
CGTCGGATCCCTACTTTTGTATCTTTGGGGTAAATACCCAGTAGTGCAATTGCTGGATCATATGGTAGCTCTATTTTCAACTTTTTGAGGAACCTCCATACAGTTTTCCAGAGTGGCTGCACCAGCTTGCATTCCCAATTAGTTTTTATTTATATTTTATCTAATCCAAATTTGACTTTTTTTTACAATAATCAACAATTT
>NW_027991831.1:0-201 GCF_054177405.1 Leptonychotes weddellii
AGTTTTAGATGAAGTGTTCCATGATTCATTGTTTGTGCATAACACCCAGTGCTCCATGCAGAATGTGCCCTCCTCAATACCCATCACCAGGCTAACCCATCCTCCCACCCCCCTCCCCTCTAGAACCCTGTTTGTTTTTCAGAGTCCATCGTCTCTCATGGTTCGTCTACCCCTCCGATTTCCCCCGCTTCATTCTTCCCC
>NW_027991832.1:0-201 GCF_054177405.1 Leptonychotes weddellii
GAGGGCACCTGGGTGGCTCAGTTGGTTAAGCGACTGCCTTCGGCTCAGGTCATGATCCTGGAGTCCCGGGATCGAGTCCCGCATCGGGCTCCCTGCTCGGCAGGGAGTCTGCTTCTCCCTCTGACCCTCCTCCCTCTCATGCTCTCTGTCTCTCATTCTCTCTCTCTCAAATAAATAAATAAAATCTTAAAAAAAAAAAAA
>NW_027991833.1:0-201 GCF_054177405.1 Leptonychotes weddellii
GTGAGCCTGGTGATGGGTATTAAAGAGGGCACGTACTGAATGGAGCACTGGGTGTTATACACAAACAATGAATCATGGAACACTACATCAAAAACTAATAATGTAATGTACGGTGATTATCATAACATAATAAAAATTTTAAAAAAGCCTATAGGATGAGGAAGTGCATCTTACGGATAAGTAAAGAAGTGGTTTAAAAAA
>NW_027991834.1:0-201 GCF_054177405.1 Leptonychotes weddellii
GGAGAGGGAGAAGCAGACTCCCCGCTGAGCAGGGAGCCCGATGCGGGACTCGATCCCGGGACTCCAGGATCATGACCTGAGCCGAAGGCAGTCGCTTAACCAACTGAGCCACCCCGGCGCCCCCCTTGCAGGTCCTTCTTGGTGACTTAATATTAAGAACAGTTGGAGAGAGTGGTGGATCACACACACAAAAAGGCCCGA
>NW_027991835.1:0-201 GCF_054177405.1 Leptonychotes weddellii
CAGGGCGCCTGGGTGGCTCAGTTGGTTAAGCGACTGCCTTCAGCTCAGGTCATGATCCTGGAGTCCCAGGATCGAGTCCCGCATCGGGCTCCCTGCTCGGCAGGGAGTCTGCTTCTCCCTCTGACCCTCCCCACTCTCCTGCTCTCTCTCTCTCATTCTCTCTCTCAAATAAATAAATAAAATCTTTAAAAAAAAAAAAGT
>NW_027991836.1:0-201 GCF_054177405.1 Leptonychotes weddellii
GGATGGGGGCAGAGGAGTTGTTTGATGAAGACAGTGGACATTTTGTCAACCATCATGGACAAGGGAAATATTTAGGGAGAGTATGAAGACTCAAAACCAGAATCCTCTACACCAAATGGGTTCAAGAGCATTTCCATTTATGCATGCTTTTGTCCATTCAATAAACATTTACTGAATAGTGATTATGTACCAATAACTACT
>NW_027991837.1:0-201 GCF_054177405.1 Leptonychotes weddellii
ATTCACAGTATGTTTAAGCCCACGCACACACATAGATAATTCATGAGAAACTCATGAAATCCACACACACACCACAGAAGGAAAAATTAGTTAAGACATACATGAGATAGGTCTGTTGTTATAGTAGAATTTAAAACAATTATTTTGGTGTCTGAGAACACATTCTTAACATACATAAATAGTTGACTTAATGGAAAAATA
>NW_027991838.1:0-201 GCF_054177405.1 Leptonychotes weddellii
CGCCCCACCTCGTCACGGGGGCGCATGCAGCACTCGGTCCCTGGTCTCCGTCTTCTGTTCAGCTGTTTCATCTGTAGCGACCTGCGTGACTAAGGGTTCAACTTCCTCCAAGTTTGGGGCCAAATACCACACCTCAAACACCTCCCTCCTGCAGCAATAACTTGCACCAACAAACACCCGAGAGGTCAGAGTGCCGCACGG
>NW_027991839.1:0-201 GCF_054177405.1 Leptonychotes weddellii
TCTACAGGGACTTCCTGCTACATGTGGCAGGTTCAACACATACCGGCTCCTTCCAACCCCCACTGAAAGGAGAGCAAAGGAATAAAGAGAAGATAAATAGATAAGGACGGAGAGAACAGTAGAAGTGACACGTGCAGGCAACAGATGTCAACAGATTTTTGGAAGATGGAAAGCAGATGGAGGAATTAGCAGAACTGAGAA
>NW_027991840.1:0-1035 GCF_054177405.1 Leptonychotes weddellii
GCCTGGGTGGCTCAGTTGGTTAAGCGACTGCCTTCGGCTCAGGTCATGATCCTGGAGTCCCGGGATCAAGTCCCACATCGGGCTCCCTGCTCAGCAGGGAGTCTGCTTCTCCCTCTGACCCTCCCCCCCTCTCATGTGCTCTCTCTCTCCTCTCATCCTCTCTCTCAAATAAATAAATAAAATCTTTAAAAAAAAATTAAAAAAAAAAAGATTTATATGAATTTTCTATGCAGAAATGTGTGTGTGTGTGTGTGTGTGTGTGCATGTGTGTTGGGGCAGAGGTATTCCAGAAAGGCCAAGAGAGAATTCCAAACTCAGTGATTAACATAAATAAAGGATGGTGTAATATCTGTAAAACTACATGTACATGAATATGGATGAATACAGAATGTATCACAGCTATCAGAGATAGGGAGTCAACAGAGGGGGAATAACAATGAAGGGAGTAATAAAAATGAGGCTGGAATAATAAGTTAGCAAAGACTGTTAAGGAACTTAAGTGAAAGGAGCTTATGTGGAATTTATCATCTAGGTATTGGGTAACCAGGAATTGGTTTTTCATCAATTTCAGGTCTATTTGGGTCTGAGGAAGTCACTGAATAAGTATATGTTAAATAAATAAAATCAGGATAGTGATGTGATCAGATTTTCCATTCTTAAAAAAAGGGGGGGTAAGATTCAGAATATTTCCTCCAAATGTCCTCAATAGAGTTATGTTTCCAGAAGGGTTTAGAGTATCAGTGTAACTAGGGGGGTAGGGGCTGGGGAAAGATTTTGAAAAGCATCCTTGGCTTTGCTCAGTGGGTATATTTCTTTGGAGCAGGTTTGGAGGTCTGTTGAGATTATAGGTGGGGGTACTATGGTACTCCCAAACAACTCTTTGGCACACCATGGAGGAACCCTCTTCTCCCAGGTGCTTCACCCCTGCAGTCATCTAGGTCAGGAGTCGAAAATTAATGTTGATGTTGATTATTGAATAAAAATAATATTTTTACAGTTTTTAATAAACTTTTTATCTTATAATCATTATAGACT
>NW_027991841.1:0-201 GCF_054177405.1 Leptonychotes weddellii
TTGGGCGCCT
Source organism: Leptonychotes weddellii (assembly GCF_054177405.1). Lineage (NCBI taxonomy): Eukaryota > Metazoa > Chordata > Mammalia > Carnivora > Phocidae > Leptonychotes > Leptonychotes weddellii. Next base: position 11 of record NW_027991841.1, read on the forward strand.
GGGTGGCTCAGTTGGTTAAGCGACTGCCTTCGGCTCAGGTCATGATCCTGGAGTCCCGGGATCGAGTCCCGCATCAGGCTCCCTGCTCGGCGGGGAGCCTGCTTCTCCCTCTGACCCTCCCCCCTCTCATGTGCTCTCTCTCTCTCATTCTCTCTCTCAAATAAATAAATAAAATCTTTAAAAAAAAAAAA
>NW_027991842.1:0-201 GCF_054177405.1 Leptonychotes weddellii
TGGGGCGCCTGGGTGGCTCAGTTGGTTAAGCGACTGCCTTCGGCTCAGGTCATGATCCTGGAGTCCCTGGATCGAGTCCCGCATCGGGCTCCCTGCTCGGCAGGGAGTCTGCTTCTCCCTCTGACCCTCCCCTCTCTCATGTGCTCTCTCTCATTCTCTCTCTCTCAAATAAATAAATAAAATCTTTAAAAAAAAAAAAAA
>NW_027991843.1:0-201 GCF_054177405.1 Leptonychotes weddellii
AGCAGTATTGAAGGATGGATTGGAGGCTGAGGTGTGCATGGTTTTCAACTCTGAAATTCTATGATTCTTTTTTTTTAAAGATTTTATTTATTTATTTGAGAGAGAGAATGAGATAGAGAGAGAGAGCATGAGAGGGGGGAGGGTCAGAGGGAGAAACAGACCCCCCGCTGAGCAGGGAGCCTGATGTGGGACTCGATCCCG
>NW_027991844.1:0-201 GCF_054177405.1 Leptonychotes weddellii
TTTTTTATTTTTTTAAAGATTTTATTTATTTATTTGACAGAGAAAGACACAGCGAGAGAGGGAACACAAACGGGGAGTGGGAGAGGGAGAAGCAGACTCCCTGCCGAGCAGGGAGCCCGATGCGGGACTCGATCCAGGGACTCCAGGATCATGACCTGAGCCGAAGGCAGTCGCTTAACCAACTGAGCCACCCAGGCGCCC
>NW_027991845.1:0-201 GCF_054177405.1 Leptonychotes weddellii
CACCCCACGGTCCGCCTGTCGTCCACAGATTGAGACTTAGAAATTCACACCAAGGTCTGCGGAGATCTCTGGGGACGCTCTCCTTCACGGGCTTCAGGAACGCCTCATGACGATCCTCGACTCCCGACCGAGACTGAGAAAAAGGTGCGATGCCGCGGAGGCGTACCACGAAGACGGGACTTCAATCAGAACCGCAGGCGC
>NW_027991846.1:0-201 GCF_054177405.1 Leptonychotes weddellii
CGATGGACTCTGAAAAACAAACTGAGGGTTCTAGAGGGGAGGGGGGTGGGAGGATGGGTTGGCCTGGTGGTGGGTATTGAGGAGGGCACGTTCTGCATGGAGCACTGGGTGTTGTGCACGAACAATGAATCATGGAACACTTCATCTAGAACTAATGATATAATGTATGGGGATTAACATAAGAATAAAAAAAAAAAAAAG
>NW_027991847.1:0-201 GCF_054177405.1 Leptonychotes weddellii
TATCGCCTCGGATTCACTTCTCCGCACGTCCTACCTTCCAGAAAGTGGTCGCTTTTCTGTTCAGAGAGTTGTTGCTATTCCTTTCTTCAATCTCCTGTTGAGTTTGTAGGTGTTCAGAATGGTTTGATCCCTATCCAGCTGAATTCCTGAGAGGAGACGAAATCCAGGTCTCCTACTCCTCCGCCATCTTGCTCCGCCCCC
>NW_027991848.1:0-201 GCF_054177405.1 Leptonychotes weddellii
TGGGGCGCCTGGGTGGCTCAGTTGGTTAAGCGACTGCCTTCGGCTCAGGTCATGATCCTGGAGTCCCGGGATCGAGTCCCGCATCGGGCTCCCGGCTCAGCGGGGAGCCTGCTTCTCCCTCTGACCCTCTCCCCTCTCATGCTGTTTCTCTCTCTCTCTCTCTCTCAAATAAATAAATAAATAAAATCTTTAAAAAAAAAA
>NW_027991849.1:0-201 GCF_054177405.1 Leptonychotes weddellii
GGGTAGTGTTTGCAGAGAGATGAGGTAACTATGGAGGCAGTGCCACATTTTTTTTTTAATTTTTTAATTTTTTATTCTTATGTTAATCCCCATATATTACATCATTAATTTTAGATGAAGTGTTCCATGATTCATTGTTTGTGCATAACACCCAGTGCTCCATGCAGAATGTGCCCTCCTCAATACCCACCACCAGGCTAA
>NW_027991850.1:0-201 GCF_054177405.1 Leptonychotes weddellii
TTTTTTTTTTTTTTTTTAAGATTTTATTTATTTATTTGAGAGAGAGAGAATGAGAGACAGAGAGCATGAGAGGGAGGAGGGTCAGAGGGAGAAGCAGACTCCCCGCCGAGCAGGGAGCCCGATGTGGGACTCGATCCCGGGACTCCAGGATCATGACCTGAGCCGAAGGCAGTCGCTTAACCAACTGAGCCACCCAGGCGC
>NW_027991851.1:0-1035 GCF_054177405.1 Leptonychotes weddellii
CGTGTGAGGGCGCCCGGCCCCCGGGTTGTGTCGCGTGTGAGGGGGCCCGGGCCCTGGGTTGTCACGTGTGAGGGGACCCGATCCCCAGGGCTGTGTCATGTGTGAGGGAGCCTGGTCCCCATGTTGTATCAGCTATGAGAAGACCTGGTCCCCAGGGCTGTGTCATGAATGAGGGGACCCAGTCCCCAGCTTGTTTCCTGTGTGAGGGGATATGGTCCCCAGGGTTGTGTTGTGTCTCAGGGGAACCAGTCCCACGTTATTTGGGTGATTTCAGTAACTCAGCCCCTGGGATCATCGCACACTCACTGAATGAGCCACATCTTCCAAGGTAGCGGAGAAGGACTCAATCAGGCTGTGGGGCAGCTGGGAGAGGAAGCCGATGGTGTCCATGTAAATGACAGCCATGCGGGAGGGCAGCCACCCAGCATGGGCTGTGACATCCAGTGTCGCAAACAGCTGATCCCGGGGCTGGACAGCATCGTCGTCTGTCAGGGCCTTAATCAGCGTGGTTTTTCCTGGAAGGCGGGTCACAGGGGACACAGTGCATGAAAGGCCCCCTCACACGTGCCCCACCGTCTACTGCTGCACCTCGGGCGGCCCCATGTCCAAGCCACAGGTCTCGCAGAGGGGGTGGCCAAGGTTTGTGAGATCTCTGAGCGCCCAGACCTCTGCAGAACCCTTAGGATGCCTTGTGTGGGCAACAGGAGGATGCTGCTATCCCTCTCATGCATGCGAGTCAGGAGGGCCAGGGCCTGGGGTATGAGTGCCTACTCACAGGAGAGTGACGGTGCAGACTGGGTGGTGATGTGTATGAAAGTGAGGGGGGTGGGATGGGCACCTTTGCAGATGAGGGTAATGGTGTAGACAGGGTGGTCGTTATTTGTACGTGTGAGTGACATGGCATTGGCATTCACGAAAATGAGGCAAGTGCTTTGTTTGCCTAACATACAATGGGTATCTGCATAGAGAAGAGCGATGGTGTAGACGGGGTGATGGTGGAGTAGGGATATGTGTGCTCTGTATATGAGGGGGACT
>NW_027991852.1:0-201 GCF_054177405.1 Leptonychotes weddellii
TTTTTTTTTTTTTTAAAGATTTTATTTATTTATTTGAGACAGAGAGAATGAGAGAGAGAGCACATGAGAGGGGGGAGGGTCAGAGGGAGAAGCAGACTCCCTGCAGAGCAGGGAGCCCGATGCGGGACTCGATCCCGGGACTCCAGGATCATGACCTGAGCCGAAGGCAGTCGCTTAACCAACTGAGCCACCCAGGCGCCC
>NW_027991853.1:0-201 GCF_054177405.1 Leptonychotes weddellii
TTTTTTTTTTTTATTCTTATGTTAATCCCCATACATTACATCATTAGTTTTAGATGAAGTGTTCCATGATTCATTGTTTGTGCATAACACCCAGTGCTCCATGCAGAATGTGCCCTCCTCAATACCCATCACCAGGCTAACCCATCCTCCCACCCCCCTCCCCTCTAGAACCCTGTTTGTTTTTCAGAGTCCATCGTCTCT
>NW_027991854.1:0-201 GCF_054177405.1 Leptonychotes weddellii
CCGCTACCTTCTTCTTCTTCTTTTTTTTTTCTTAACATATATTGCATTATTTGTTTCAGAGGTACAGATCTGAGATTCAACAGTCTTGCACAATTCACAGCGCTTACCAGAGCACATACCCTCCCCAGTGTCTATCACCCAGTCACCCCATCCCTCCCACCCCACCCCCCACTCCAGCAACCCTCAGTTTGTTTCCTGCGA
>NW_027991855.1:0-201 GCF_054177405.1 Leptonychotes weddellii
CGTGTCAATGTTGGTTCATCAGTTGTAACAAAAGTACCACTCTGCTGGGGATGTGGATAGTGGGGGAGGTTACACCTGGGTGAGGGCGGGGGGAGATGGGAAATCTCTGTATCTGCTGCTCAATTTTGCTGTAAATATGCAACTGCTCTAAAATATGAAGTCTATCAAAAAAATGTATGCAGTGCATTCTGTCAGCAGGTG
>NW_027991856.1:0-201 GCF_054177405.1 Leptonychotes weddellii
TTTTTTTTTTTTAAAGATTTTATTTATTTATTTGACACAGAGAGAGACAGTGAGGGAGGGAACACAAGCAGGGGGAGTGAGAGAGGGAGAAGCAGGCTTCCCGCCGAGCAGGGAGCCCGATGCGGGGCTCGATCCCAGGACCCTGAGATCATGACCTGAGCCGAAGGCAGTCGCTTAACCAACTGAGCCACCCAGGCGCCC
>NW_027991857.1:0-201 GCF_054177405.1 Leptonychotes weddellii
TTATTTTTTTTTATTCTTATGTTAATCCCCATACATTACATCATTAGTTTTAGATAAAGTGTTCCATGATTCATTGTTTGTGCATAACACCCAGTGCTCCATGCAGAATGTGCCCTCCTCAATACCCACCACCAGGCTAACCCATCCTCCCACCCCCCTTCCCTCTAGAACCCTGTTAGTTTTTCAGAGTCCATCGTCTCT
>NW_027991858.1:0-201 GCF_054177405.1 Leptonychotes weddellii
TTAGCTTTGTACTGTAAATTTGCAAAAGGCAGTGACCAACTTTTATGCTTTTTCTCTTCCTCTTGTCCACCCTCACCAGAGAGTTTTTACATATTGGACCCTGTCTAAATGTTTATGATTATGATTTTGTGTGAACTTGGAAAAAGAGTTCTACAGGCAGTCTATAAGAGCCCCAATTAACAGGCAACTGACATCAGGAAG
>NW_027991859.1:0-201 GCF_054177405.1 Leptonychotes weddellii
CGCCTGGGTGGCTCAGTTGGTTAAGCGACTGCCTTCGGCTCAGGTCATGATCCTGGAGTCCCGGGATCGAGTCCCGCATCGGGCTCCCTGCTCGGCGGGGAGTCTGCTTCTCCCTCTGACCCTCCTCCCTCTCATGCTCTCTGTCTCTCATTCTCTCTGTCTCAAATAAATAAATAAAATCTTTAAAAAAAAAAAAAAGAA
>NW_027991860.1:0-201 GCF_054177405.1 Leptonychotes weddellii
TTTTTTTTTTTTTTTTAAAGATTTTATTTATTTATTTGAGACAGAGAGAATGAGAGACAGAGAGCATGAGAGGGAGGAGGGTCAGAGGGAGAAGCAGACTCCCCGCCGAGCAGGGAGCCCGATGCGGGACTCGATCCCGGGACTCCAGGATCATGACCTGAGCCGAAGGCAGTCGCTTAACCAACTGAGCCACCCAGGTGC
>NW_027991861.1:0-201 GCF_054177405.1 Leptonychotes weddellii
ATTTTTTTTTTTAAAGATTTTATTTATTTATTTGAGACAGAGAGAATGAGAGAGAGAGAGCACATGAGAGGGGGGAGGGTCAGAGGCAGAAGCAGGCTCCCTGCCGAGCAGGGAGCCCGATGCGGGACTCGATCCAGGGACTCCAGGATCATGACCTGAGCCGAAGGCAGTCGCTTAACCAACTGAGCCACCCAGGCGCTC
>NW_027991862.1:0-1035 GCF_054177405.1 Leptonychotes weddellii
ATATATATGTGGGTGTATTTTTGGATTTTCTATAATGTTGCAGTCAAACATATGTCCGTCTTTATCCAGTACCACAGCATCTATTACTGTAGCTGTATAATAATCGTTAAAATAATGAAGTATGAGTCCTATAATATTGTTCTTCTTTTCCCCAAATATTTTGACTACTCTAGGTCCTATATATTATATATATATATATTATATTTAATAAATGTAGAGGACTATATATATATGAATTAGCTTGTCATATATACATAAGTGAAAGAAGTCAGACATAAAGAAGTACATCCTGTATTACTCCATTTATAATGAAATTCTGAAAGAGACATGGCAAAATAAGAGTGATAAAAAATAAATCACTTGTTTGTTTTTTGCTTTTGTTGCTAGTGCTGTTTGTGTTATAACCATGAAATATTTGCCAAGATTAGTGTCATGAAGGTTTTCCCCCATGTGTCCTTGTAGGAGTTTTATTGTTTCAGGTCTTATTTCAGTCTTTAATCTATTTTGAGTTGATTTTTGTGTATGGTGGTAAAATAAAGGTCCAATTTCATTTTGCATGTAGATATCCAGTTTTCCCAGTAACACTTGTTGAAGGATATTCTTTCCCCATTGTGTATTCTTGGCACCCTTGTCTAAGATCAGTTGACCATGTGTGCATGGATGTATTTCTGGGCTCCCTATTCTCTTCCATTGGTCTACATGTATGTTTTAATGCCAGTACCATAAAGTTTAGATTATTGTAGCTTTGTAATATGTTTTGAAGTCAGGTAGTATAAGCCCTCAGCTTTGTTCTTCTCAAGATGATTTTCACTATTCAGGGTCCTTTGTGATTCCATGAGAATTTTAGGATTTTTTTTTTCCTTTTCCTGTACAAAATGCTATTGAGGTTTTGATAGGTTACAATGAATCTTTAGATAGCTTTGGGTAACATGGACATTTCAAAAATATTAAGTATATTAAGTCTTCCAGTACATGAACACAACATGTCTTTCCATTTGTTTGTGTCTTCTTTAATTTCTTTCATTAATGTTCTGT
>NW_027991863.1:0-201 GCF_054177405.1 Leptonychotes weddellii
TCCTGAAAGTATCCAGGGCAGCAAATAACCAAAATGCAAACTATTATATAAAGAAAGTGCAAAGTTAAAAAAGAAAATGTGTAGAGAATACCCCAATCCCACCCCCCATTAAAGGCAAACAATGGCACTTTGCTCTTGCTTAACCTAGATTGTCTCCAAAAACTATTAAAATGTATAGACTTGACAAAAAAAAAAAAAAAA
>NW_027991864.1:0-201 GCF_054177405.1 Leptonychotes weddellii
TTTTTTTTTTAAAGATTTTATTTATTTATTTGAGACAGAGAGAATGAGATACAGAGAGCATGAGAGGGAGGAGGGTCAGAGGGAGAAGCAGACTCCCTGCCGAGCAGGGAGCCCGATGCGGGACTCGATCCCGGGACTCCAGGATCATGACCTGAGCCGAAGGCAGTCGCCCAACCAACTGAGCCACCCAGGCGCCCCTGT
>NW_027991865.1:0-201 GCF_054177405.1 Leptonychotes weddellii
TTTTTTTTTTTTTTAAGATTTTATTTATTTATTTGACAGAGAGAGACACAGCGAAAGAGGGAATACAAGCAGGGGGAATGGGAGAGGGAGAAGCAGGCTTCCCGCGGAGCAGGGAGCCCAATGCGGGGCTCGATCCCAGGACGCTGGGATCATGACCTGAGCCGAAGGCAGACGCTTAACGACTGAGCCACCCAGGCGCCC
>NW_027991866.1:0-201 GCF_054177405.1 Leptonychotes weddellii
TCCTGTCCTTAGAATGTGGGTTTCATTTGCCTTTTCTTCTCCCAGAGTTTGCTCCAAGGACATAGCATTGAGATACTGATGTGGTGTTGAAAACACCTGCATGGTATAAGTAACTAAGCCCAGTTAGGACCTCTTTATAAGCTTTTAAGATTTGGAGGGCAGGTGTGGGGATCTATTCGTCTTGCTGTCTCCCAAGACACG
>NW_027991867.1:0-201 GCF_054177405.1 Leptonychotes weddellii
AGGGCTGGCTCAGCCAGCGGCCTCAGCCCAGCCTGCTCCTTTCCTCCTCGGGCCTCCGCCATCTGGCTGGGGCACCTCCGAATGAGGAGCAGGAAGTGTGACTGTCACGGGCAAACACCTGCTTCCCGATTTCCAGACCCAGGTAGCATCCTGTGACAGGCTTCCCTGTGCCCGCGGAGGTGACCCTGATGGGGGGGGGGG
>NW_027991868.1:0-201 GCF_054177405.1 Leptonychotes weddellii
AAACAAGTTTATCTGTGAATTTGAGTTTTTCTTTTGCTTGAGTAAATAAGAATGGAATTGCTGAGTCATACGGTAAAGAGTATGTTTAATTTATAAGAAACTGCCAAACTTTTCTAAAGTGGCTGTACAATTCCACATTGCCTTCAGTACTGCCTGAGGGCTCCGGTTACTCCTCATTCTTGCCAGAACTTGGTACTGCTG
>NW_027991869.1:0-201 GCF_054177405.1 Leptonychotes weddellii
GGTGTGAGGTCATGGCTACGTGCAGTCTGTAAGTTCCCCTCTCTGGGAGCCGACACTTTCTCTGGGTACGCCGTCCTCCCCACCACGGGAGACCCCCACACGGGGACAAGTCAGGTCCGAGGAGCCACGTGGAGCTTGAGAGAGAATTTTGGGAGAAGGGGAAAGAAGCAACCAGCAGCTACGTGGCTGAGACCCCCCCCA
>NW_027991870.1:0-201 GCF_054177405.1 Leptonychotes weddellii
TTTTATTTTTTTAAAGATTTTATTTATTTATTTGACAGAGACAGAGATAGCGAGAGCAGGAACACAAGCAGCGGGAGTGGGAGAGGGAGAAGCAGGCTTCCCCTCGAGGAGGGAGCCCGATGTGGGACTCGATCCCAGGACCCTGGGATCATGACCTGAGCCGAAGGCAGACGCTTAACGACTGAGCCACCCAGGCACCCT
>NW_027991871.1:0-201 GCF_054177405.1 Leptonychotes weddellii
CTGAAACTGTCTTCACAGGTTCGCCAGGGGCCTGTGCAATGGCTTGTTTCCATTCTTCACTCCCCTTTACCTCTCTTGGCATTCAACACTGTTGCCAACCCACTCTATCTATGATACTCTTCATCTCTTGTTCTCCTCTTACTGCTTGGATCACTTCCTCAGGCTCCTTCACTCCACTCTCATTCTTCCATCCCCCCCCTC
>NW_027991872.1:0-201 GCF_054177405.1 Leptonychotes weddellii
AGGTACTTCTTCAGGATAAATTCTTAGAAGTATGATTGCTGAGAAAAAGATAAATATATATGTTTGTTTAGATATTGCCACATTCTTTATGGGAGTGATGACATCTTGCATTACCATCAACAGACTTACAAAGAGAGTATATTGTCAAGTTTTTGAACTTTTTCCTAATCTGAAATGTGAGAAATGGTTTTGTAATAGGGT
>NW_027991873.1:0-1035 GCF_054177405.1 Leptonychotes weddellii
GAATTTCCATTTGGGGGGAGAAAGATGATACACTGTGTTTCCCAAAGACAGCCACAACATTGTTTCCCATCTCCCGATGTGACATTCCTCCCATCAAGAGATGGGGGCTGGTTTCCTCCTCTTGAATCTGGACAGCAAAAGCGACACTATGTGACTCCCAAGGCTTAGTAGGAAAGGTGAGGCAGCTTGTTCCTTGTTGACCAAAAGACTCAAGCCCAGACTCCAAAGCTGCCATGTAAAGGCTGCCCTGCTGTGAGGAACCGAGGCCACATGGAGAGGTCATGGATAGGTGCTCTGCTTAGCAGTCTGGCCTTCCAAGTCCGCCCTTTCCAGGGACCAGACATGGGAGTAAACGAGCCTTCAGATGATTCCACGCCCCTAGCATTCAGGTCTTTTGAGCTAAGGATCCAGATATTGTGGATCAGAGGAGTCATCCCTGCTATACCCTTTATGAGTATCTGAACCATGCAATTGACGAACCCAGTGAAATTGTTGTCTTTTTATGTCACTAAGTTTGGGGTGGTTTATTGCACAGTAATAGCATAGTTTTTATGTGTATAAAAAATTTCAGGAAGACCATACAATAAAGCCATTAACCTCAGTTGTTCCTGGAGATGAGACAGGAGATCTAGAGAGAGGAAAAGACTTAGTTTTCACTGTATGCTTTTTCATACCATTGTAATTTTTCTTTTACATCAGCAAGTATTGTTGAATTTTTCTAGTATGTATGAAAAAAGGACATTTGTTAGGAAGATGTATGAGACAAAAACAAGCAGGTCTGCCAGTTCCAACTAGCAACATGATTCTAAAAGCTTAAATTCCATTGAGCACATGTGCTAAAAAGTCCAAAGATGATGAAGATAATACTCAGCCATCAAAAAAAAAAAAATGAGATCTTGCCATCTGCAACTACATGGATGGAACTAGAGGGTATTATGCTAAGCAAAATAAGTCAATCAGAGAAACACAATGATCATATGATCTCACTCATATGTGGAAATTAAGAAACAAAACAGAGGATCATAGGGGAAGAGA
>NW_027991874.1:0-201 GCF_054177405.1 Leptonychotes weddellii
ATGGGTGGCTGTCATATAGTGGGTGCTCAACATAGTTTAGTTTATGCTTCACCCAAGAAGCTTACAAAATAATTCATTTAGAAAAATATGTATAATGTCAAAGCCCAGAGTTATTTTTCACTTCTGTGAACTGTTTCAAGATACAGATAATTCTAAAAACTTAGTGCCCAGACCCAGCAGTAGAGCTTCACATCTTGCTGT
>NW_027991875.1:0-201 GCF_054177405.1 Leptonychotes weddellii
CAGTAATTAACATTGTAGTTATTAGAAAAATAAGGGACTGTTGAGCTTTCATGTGTGACTGCTGCTTCAGTCTTAACCCTGAAGACCAGAGTGAAAGATACATCAGGAGCACAGGAGACAGCTCAGGTAATAAGATGCTACAACGCAACTGCCTCAAAATAAGTCATGTAAAGGAGCCCTAGCAATAGTATAAATTCTTTT
>NW_027991876.1:0-201 GCF_054177405.1 Leptonychotes weddellii
AATGGACAAGTTATGTCTGCAAACCAAAACCGAGCCCTACAAGAGAGTGGCTGGTGAGCGGTGTCCCGCTGAGGGGAGCGGCGAGTGAGCCCACCAGGAGAGCCGCACTCGAATCTGAAAAGCCACCCTCCCCGGGACAGGTGTCCACATCCCAAGAGGAAAGGGCAGCACCCCGCTCAGTCACATACACCCAGCAACCAC
>NW_027991877.1:0-201 GCF_054177405.1 Leptonychotes weddellii
GAATTTTCCAAACTGGGTTCTGTAGAACCATCTTCCCTAGAACATTAATAGGTTTTCTGCAGAGAGGCAAATTAGTTTAAGAAATACCACAGATTTTCTCATTCTCTTAGAGATTGATGATGCTCCTTAGCATCCAAGAGTCTTGCAGTAAAGAAACTGATTTCAATTACTTATTTATTCCAACAGCATTTATTGAGCATC
>NW_027991878.1:0-201 GCF_054177405.1 Leptonychotes weddellii
GGTAGCCTGGTGGTGGGTATTGAGGAGGGCACATTCTGCATGGAGCACTGGGTGTTATGCACAAACAGTGAATCATGGAACACTGCATCTAAAACTAATGATGTAATGTATGGGGATTAACATAAGAATAAAAAAAAATAAAGAGATACCAGAGATTAAAAAAAAAAAAGATAACAAGAGGGCAAGAATGAAGGGGGAAAT
>NW_027991879.1:0-201 GCF_054177405.1 Leptonychotes weddellii
TTTTTTTTTTTTAAAGATTTTATTTATTTATTTGAGAGAGAGAGAGAATGAGAGACAGAGAGCATGAGAGGGAGGAGGGTCAGAGGGAGAAGCAGACTCCCCGCCGAGCAGGGAGCCCGATGCGGGACTCGATCCCGGGACTCCAGGATCATGACCTGAGCCGAAGGCAGTCGCTTAACCAACTGAGCCACCCAGGCGCCC
>NW_027991880.1:0-201 GCF_054177405.1 Leptonychotes weddellii
GGGGCGCCTGGGTGGCTCAGTTGGTTAAGCGACTGCCTTCGGCTCAGGTCGTGATCCTGGAGTCCCGGGATCGAGTCCCGCATCGGGCTCCCTGCTCGGCAGGGAGTCTGCTTCTCCCTCTGACCCTCCCCCCTCTCATGCTCTCTCTATCTCATTCTCTCTCTCAAATAAATAAATAAAATCTTTAAAAAAAAAAAAAAA
>NW_027991881.1:0-201 GCF_054177405.1 Leptonychotes weddellii
GCTATAATTTTTTTTTATTCTTATGTTAATCCCCATACATTACATCATTAGTTCTAGATGAAGTGTTCCATGATTCATTGTTCGTGCACAACACCCAGTGCTCCATGCAGAACGTGCCCTCCTCAACACCCACCACCAGGCCAACCCATCCTCCCACCCCCCTCCCCTCTAGAACCCTCAGTTTGTTTTTCAGAGTCCATC
>NW_027991882.1:0-201 GCF_054177405.1 Leptonychotes weddellii
TAGATGAAGTGTTCCATGATTCATTGTTTGTGCATAACACCCAGTGCTCCATGCAGAATGTGCCCTCCTCAATACCCACCACCAGGCTAACCCATCCTCCCACCCCCCTCCCCTCTAGAACCCTCAGTTTGTTTTTCAGAGTCCATCGTCTCTCATGGTTCGTCTACCCCTCCGATTTCCCCCCCTTCATTCTTCCCCTCC
>NW_027991883.1:0-201 GCF_054177405.1 Leptonychotes weddellii
TTTTTTTTTTTTTTTTTTAAAGATTTTATTTATTTATTTGAGACAGAGAGAATGAGAGAGAGAGAGCACATGAGAGGGGGAGGGTCAGAGGGAGAAGCAGACTCCCCGCCGAGCAGGGAGCCCGATGTGGGACTCGATCCAGGGACTCCAGGATCATGACCTGAGCCGAAGGCAGTCGCTTAACCAACTGAGCCACCCAGG
>NW_027991884.1:0-1035 GCF_054177405.1 Leptonychotes weddellii
CAGCTCAGGCTTATGCCAAAGATCCCCATCTTGGGAAGGAATCTAACTTCAAAACAAGACGAAGCTTTTGGAGTTCATTCTCTTAGAGACCCTATGACGTGGAGTGGCACGTTCCTAACAAGGGAGGAGCAGACAGAAGAGAGGAGGGGGTCCCAGGACTGAGCCAGACATTTAGGGCACTACAGAGCAGCCAGAGAGGTGCCAGGGAAGGAGAGAATTTCAAAAAGTCCAAATGAACAATCAGGTTACCCCTGTCCATAGGCAAAGAGGCGGAATGTACAGAAAAGTTCTTTGTGCTTTGCTGTCCCCGTGGAGCAGAGCGACTCACCAGCACGTAAGCTGTTACAAGATGACACACAGCCTGCTGCTGCTTAATTACACAATCTCATCAAGTGCCCTTTTCCCCTCACCAGTTTGCTTTGGAGATCAGGTGCCACCCAGGCCTCCGGGTTGAAACAACACCGCGGGCTGCCGAAACGCACGCTCTGCAGGGTGGCTCCCCACGCCCCTCACCCTCACACATTCCCAGCTTCGGAAACACGTTCCGACACATCTCTCCACTTGGCTCAAGACTGTTGACTACCCCTCCATTCAGAGAGATGACACTCCTCCCCGGGCTCCTTCTCCAGTATGTCTGCTGTCCTGGAAACAAAAGAACCATTTCAAAATGCAATGAACAGGACATGCAAATTAGTGCAAATACCTTGTGGGTAATCACTTGAGAGAAGCAAAGCTGCTCCAAATACCAATGCCGAGGAGGGAGGTTTGCAGGAGGAAAAGACTTCCCGGGCGGCCCTCCATACACGTTTGGCCAAAAGAGGATGGGGAGGTCGAGGGAAACCCCTAACACAGAGTCCTGAGCATTTCCCCTAAAGATCCTCCAAGAAAATACTCCTGGTCTACAGAGTTCTTTGACAAAGTAAGATGGGATTCCCTAGCACGGTCTCCTCCCATCCAAGGCTACAGCAGCTGATCCCCCCACTACTTTCCAATCACTAGGCTGGGTGTGTTCATAGTGTTTGTCTCATTTAGTCC
>NW_027991885.1:0-201 GCF_054177405.1 Leptonychotes weddellii
AATATATATATATATATATATATATATATATATATATATATATATATATATATATACCACATCTTCTTTATCCATTCATCTGTCGATGGACATCTTGGCTCTTCCCACCAATTGTCTCATTTTACTCATGAGATCTTTTTAGGTGATACTGTGAGCACTCCAACCTGGCAGGTGAGACTCAAAGAGTTTAGAGTTCACTTG
>NW_027991886.1:0-201 GCF_054177405.1 Leptonychotes weddellii
CTTGTCAATGTTGGTTCATCAGTTGTAACAAAAGTACCACTCTGCTGGGGATGTGGATAGTGGGGGAGGTTACACCTGGGTGAGGGCGGGGGGAGATGGGAAATCTCTGTATCTGCTGCTCAATTTTGCTGTAAATATGCAACTGCTCTAAAATATGAAGTCTATCAAAAAAATGTATGCAGTGCATTCTGTCAGCAGGTG
>NW_027991887.1:0-201 GCF_054177405.1 Leptonychotes weddellii
TTCCCTGTTCTTGGGCTTTTTATAGATGGCTATTCTAGGTCAGAGGAGCTTTATTCTGTTAGTTTGTGAAATGTCGTTTCTTTACTGGGTGGGGCAGGCGAGTGTCTCTGCTCCGTGCGCTGCCGTCTGCCCTTTGTCCGGCTCCACTTTCCAGCCTGTCCATCCCTGTAGCTGGTGAGTGGCCCACCAGGCCCTGCCCGG
>NW_027991888.1:0-201 GCF_054177405.1 Leptonychotes weddellii
TTTTTTTTTTTTTAAAGATTTTATTTATTTATTTGACAGAGAGAGACACAGCGAGAGAGGGAACACAAGCAGGGGGAGTGGGAGAGGGAGAAGCAGGCTCCCCGCAGAGCAGGGAGCCCGATGCGGGACTTGATCCCAGGACCCTGGGATCATGACCTGAGCTGAAGGCAGTCGCTTAACCAACTGAGCCACCCAGGCGCC
>NW_027991889.1:0-201 GCF_054177405.1 Leptonychotes weddellii
TCTTGTGATCTTCTTTAAATATTATCCCCTTATCAGTAGATTTTATGAATGTGCTATGATCAGAACATTAATACATTTCTTTATATATTAGTTACGTATTCTTGGTTTAAATTAACTTTTATTTAATTTATTTAAAATATAAATTTTTTTCCAAACCTTTATAAATATAAATGCATCTCGAAATGCAACTTAAATAATTAA
>NW_027991890.1:0-201 GCF_054177405.1 Leptonychotes weddellii
CCGTCAGAAATGCTAGTGGTAAAAAGACCAGAAATAACACGGGTCGACCAAAATGTGGAGGAAAACTCTGTTGTTGGGATTGTCCATGGGTGCAGCCACTATGGAAAATGGTATCAAGTTTTCTCAAAAAATTCAATGTGAGGGGCTCCTGGCTGGCTCAGTCAGAAGAGTGTGTGACTCTTGATTGCGGGTCGTGAGTTC
>NW_027991891.1:0-201 GCF_054177405.1 Leptonychotes weddellii
TTTTTTTTTTTTTTAAAGATTTTATTTATTTATTTGAGAGAGAGAGAATGAGAGACAGAGAGCATGAGAAGGAGGAAGGTCAGAGGGAGAAGCAGACTCCCCGCTGAGCAGGGAGCCCGATGCGGGACTCGATCCAGGGACTCCAGGATCATGACCTGAGCCGAAGGCAGTCGCTTAACCAACTGAGCCACCCAGGCGCCC
>NW_027991892.1:0-201 GCF_054177405.1 Leptonychotes weddellii
ATATATATATATATATATATATATATATTTGCTGTCTTTGGGGGAAAACCTTTCAGAAACCCTACCACTATCGATGTGAACTGCACTCCCTAAGATTTCAATTTGATATGATTGCATTAGTCAGCTTTAAGTGTCCTGCTAAGATTTCTCTCTTCAACAGAAACTCTTTTTTTTTTTATTCTAGTTATTATTAGTTTTTGA
>NW_027991893.1:0-201 GCF_054177405.1 Leptonychotes weddellii
ACGCAAGCTTCAACTACTGAATTCCAAGTTGGCTTGTGATGCAATGCCGCTGCATCTACTGTTAAACACATATATCTAATTAATTTTCATAAAGCTTCTAAATTAATTTATAGCATTTTTAGAGAGGCTTATAGCACAGAAATCAATCAAGTTCGCTAGTTGTTTTTACTCCAAATACTTCTGAGGCCTTGTTCTGAGTCA
>NW_027991894.1:0-1035 GCF_054177405.1 Leptonychotes weddellii
GGACTCAGGAGATGCACTGGTGGGACCTGGGGCGAAGCCTGGGGGGGCCCCGGAGGGCAGGTGAGCCTCAAGGCCTGCAAAAACACAGGCTTCTCTGTCAGGTACATTGCTCTTCCCAGGCTGTTCGCGTTTGATGGGGGGAGGAGGGGTGGGGTCTAAGTTAGGGCTTACAAACACACACACACACACACACACACACACACGTGTATGTCAGTTTAGCATTTGTATCAGCATATTTCAAACTGTAACAAATCTTCCCTTAGAGAAACATCCTTTAATTTCATTAAATTAGTAGTTGGCAAATTTATGTGGCCTTGAAACCCATTCCATATAAACCCTTTTCCCCTCTAATATTTTATAATGAAAAATTCTTTTTAAAGATTTATTTATTCGAGAGAGAGACAGAGCACAAGCAGGAGGAGTGGGAGAGAGAGAAGCAGACTCCCCGTGGAGCAGGGAGCCCGATGCGGGGATCCATCCCAGGACCCTGAGATCATGACCTGAGCTGAAGGCATATGCTTAGCAACTGAGCCACCCAGGTGTCCCATCATGAAAAATTTTAAGTCTACACTAACTTCGTAAGAACTCCACAATGAGAACCCACGTAGACACCACCTAGTTTCTACTGCTGTTTTATTAACTTGCTTTATCACATATCAATCCATTTGTCTTTTTATCCATCTATCAGTTATTTTTTTTATTATGTTAATCACCATACATTACATCATTAGTTTTAGATGTACTGTTCCATGATTCATTGTGTGTGCATAACACCCAGTGCTCCATGCAGTACGTGCCCTCTTTAATACCCATCACCAGGCTAACCCATCCCCCCACCCCCTTCCCTCTAGAACCCTCAGTTTGTTTCTCAGAGTCCATCGTCTCTCATGGTTCGTCTCCCCCTCTGATCCCCCCCTTCATTTTTCCCTTCCTGCTATCTTCTTTTTCTTCTTCTTTTTAACATATAATGTCTTACTTGTTTCAGAGGTACAGGTCTTTGATTCAACAGTCTTACACAATTCACAGAGCTCACCA
>NW_027991895.1:0-201 GCF_054177405.1 Leptonychotes weddellii
GCGACAGCCGAAATCCCGTGGTGTCGGGATGGGGTCCCGGGACAGAGCGAGGGTCTCTGGTGAGCAACGAGGTGGCAGTATCTGCTCGTCAGCACTGACAAAAGCACCACGCTGATGTGACGGGGGGACAGAGGGCCTGGGCGTGGGGCCCGGGGGAACTCTGCGCCGCGCGGTAACTCGGCACACAGAACTGCTCCAACA
>NW_027991896.1:0-201 GCF_054177405.1 Leptonychotes weddellii
ATTGAATATAACATTAAGGGATTTTCTAATTGATTTCACAAAGAGTATCAGGCACTATCATGTTCCAGGAAACTCTGTCCTCGGGAGCTTATCCAGTAGAATTACATCGGAAACAAACAAGTATGATACAGTGTAAACCAATGGGGAAAAAGAGAAGGTCCTTCAAGGTAACTACCACCCGGCTCAGATGGTGGTCAGCTG
>NW_027991897.1:0-201 GCF_054177405.1 Leptonychotes weddellii
TTTCTTTTTTTTTTTTTTAAAGATTTTATTTATTTATTTGAGAGAGAGAGTGAGAGAGAGAAAGAGCACAAGAGGGGGGAGCGGGAGAGGGAGAAGCAGACTCCCTGCCGAGCAGGGAGCCCGATGCGGGACTCGATCCCGGGACTCCAGGATCATGACCTGAGCCGAAGGCAGTCGCTTAACCAACTGAGCCACCCAGGC
>NW_027991898.1:0-201 GCF_054177405.1 Leptonychotes weddellii
TTGGGCGCCTGGGTGGCTCAGTTGGTTAAGCGACTGCCTTCGGCTCAGGTCATGATCCTGGAGTCCCGGGATCGAGTCCCGCATCGGGCTCCCTGCTCAGCGGGGGGTCTGCTTCTCCCTCTGCCCTCTTCCCTCTCGTGCTCTCTGTCTCTCATTCTCTCTCTCTCAAATAAATAAATAAAATCTTTAAAAAAAAAAAAA
>NW_027991899.1:0-201 GCF_054177405.1 Leptonychotes weddellii
CCGATCCAACAGCTACTACTGTTGCTTGCAACACTTTTCCTTGAGATTTTTCTGGAAGCATAATACCTCCTTTGGTTACAGTTTCAGCTGCGCTCCTTTCAACTAAAACTCGGTCAAAGAGGGGAAGAAACTTTCTAAACGCCTGCCCTGCCATGACGCCGACCGCCGCAGTTGGTACTCTGCTCTGGAGCTGCCGCCTCT
>NW_027991900.1:0-201 GCF_054177405.1 Leptonychotes weddellii
GGGCGCCTGGGTGGCTCAGTTGGTTAAGCAACTGCCTTCGGCTCAGGTCATGATCCTGGAGTCCCGGGATCGAGTCCCGCATCGGGCTCCCTGCTCAGCGAGGAGCCTGCTTCTCCCTCTGACCCTCCCCCCTCTCATGTACTCTCTCTCATTCTCGCTCTCTCAAATAAATAAATAAAATCTTTAAAAAAAAAAAAAAGA
>NW_027991901.1:0-201 GCF_054177405.1 Leptonychotes weddellii
AACCCAGCAGGAGAAGAGAAATAATAAAGATCAGAGCAGAAATCAATGAAATAGAAACTAAAAGAACAGTAGAACAGATCAACGAAACTAGGAGCTGGTTCTTTGAAAGAATTAACAAGATCGATAAACCCCTGGCCAGACTTATCAAAAAGAGAAGAGAAATGACCCAAATCAACAAAATCATGAATGAAAGAGGAGAGA
>NW_027991902.1:0-201 GCF_054177405.1 Leptonychotes weddellii
TTTTTTTTTTAAAGATTTTTTATTTATTTATTTGAGAGAGAGAGAATGAGAGAGAGCGAGTACATGAGAGGGGGGAGGGGCAGAGGGAGAAGCAGACTCCCCGCTGTGCAGGGAGCCCGATGCGGGACTCGATCCCGGGACTCCAGGATCATGACCTGAGCCGAAGGCAGTCGCTTAACCAACTGAGCCACCCAGGCGCCC
>NW_027991903.1:0-201 GCF_054177405.1 Leptonychotes weddellii
TTTCTTTTTTTTTATTCTTATGTTAATCCCCATACATTACATCATTAGTTTTAGATGAAGTGTTCCATGATTCATTGTTTGTGCATAACACCCAGTGCTCCATGCAGAATGTGCCCTCCTCAATACCCACCACCAGGCTAACCCATCCTCCCACCCCCCTCCCCTCTAGAACCCTCAGTTTGTTTTTCAGAGTCCATCGTC
>NW_027991904.1:0-201 GCF_054177405.1 Leptonychotes weddellii
CGCCTGGGTGGCTCAGTTGGTTAAGCGACTGCCTTCGGCTCAGGTCATGATCCTGGAGTCCCTGGATCGAGTCCCGCATCGGGCTCCCTGCTCGGCGGGGAGTCTGCTTCTCCCTCTGACCCTCCTCCCTCTCATGCTCTCTGTATCTCATTCTCTCTGTCTCAAATAAATAAATAACATCTTAAAAAAAAAAAAAAAAGA
>NW_027991905.1:0-1034 GCF_054177405.1 Leptonychotes weddellii
CCGAGAGTAATGCTATATTAGGAAGGGGTCATATACTGTCCAGGGCCTCATACTTCAGGAATTGTTTCTAGTGTATGCTGTATACACTCTGTTGTGTTTTGGTTGCTCTTTCCCAGAGGTCTCTCCTTGCAGTGGGGAGTGTTTTGACCTTTAACCAGGTATTCTTTGATTTGTTTATTAAAATAAGCCTAAAAAAAAACTGATACAAAAGAAAAAAAAAAAGGAAAGGGAACAAAACAAACAAAAAACTATAAACCTGATTGCAAAGAAAGAAAAAAGAAGTCTGATCCAAAAAAAGAGAAAAGGAAAGGAAAAAACAAACCAAAAATTATAAGCCTGACTCCAAAGGGAAAAAGGAGAGAGAGAGATTGAGAGAGAGAGAGAGAGCCTGATCCTATTTCCACCAGAAGCAAAGCTGACACTTTGGAGGATGTCAGTATACTGATGTGGTGCATGCAGGGGACCTGTGCTGGTCTTCTGGGGGAGAGTTTCACTCACTGGCTCACAGTTAGATCTGCCCTAGTAAAGATGTGTCTGCAGGGTACAGGGGGGTGGGGTTTGGTGTAAGTGGCTCCAGCCTCCACTGGGGGCACTGTTGCTCACCAAAGCAGTGGGCTGGGGTGAAGGGGAAGGGGAAATGACATTGCTCCACTCTCTCCTCCCCAGAGAGGGGAGCAAGGGCCCACCGCTATTCAGGAAGCCCTCACATAAAAGCAATCTCCTCTCTTGTGTTCCAGGCTTTAATCAGATCTTTGCCCTCACCCTGTCTGTGCCCAGGCCTTTGGCAAGCACAGTACCACTGTTCTCCTGTGTTTAATCCTTGGGGTGCAGCTGGGATTCAAAACTCCAAATCTTAAAGGACCCAGCATAGGGCAGACCTGCTCCTCTCCTTCAGAGGAGACCCTCCCCTCCTCTCTGTGTCTGGTGACTTATTGTTCCAGAAGAGCAGTCACACACCCGTGCAGGTGCTTGAAGTTTATGGCAAAGCACAGAGAAAAGCAGCCACCAGGTTATCAGCCCTCTGTCTCCTGTCA
>NW_027991906.1:0-201 GCF_054177405.1 Leptonychotes weddellii
TTTTTTTTTTTTAAGATTTTATTTATTTATTTGAGACAGAGAGAATGAGAGAGAGAGAGCACATGAGAGGGGGGAGGGTCAGAGGGAGAAGCAGACTCCCCGCCGAGCAGGGAGCCCGATGCGGGACTCGATCCAGGGACTCCAGGATCATGACCTGAGCCGAAGGCAGTCGCTTAACCAACTGAGCCACCCAGGCGCCCC
>NW_027991907.1:0-201 GCF_054177405.1 Leptonychotes weddellii
CGCCTGGGTGGCTCAGTTGGTTAAGCGACTGCCTTCGGCTCAGGTCATGATCCCAGGGTCCTGGGATCGAGTCCCGCATCGGGCTCCCTGCTCTGCGGGGAGCCTGCTTCTCCCTCTCCCACTCCCCCTGCTTGTGTTCCCTCTCTCGCTGTGTCTCTCTCTGTCAAATAAATAAATAAAATCTTTAAAAAAAAAAATAAA
>NW_027991908.1:0-201 GCF_054177405.1 Leptonychotes weddellii
ACGCCTGATTCAGCATTGTGAGTGACTTCCTCATCCATGGGGTGCCCAGTGAGTTTCTTATCTTAATTTGTTTAATTTTCTTCCACTGTAAATTGGACAGAATTGTTTTTTCTACTTCAGGGGGTTATTGTGAGGAGGGCTTATTCCAGAAACACAGTGATCATTAACTGTTAAATCTCTCCTTCTTTCCCTTTTACCCGC
>NW_027991909.1:0-201 GCF_054177405.1 Leptonychotes weddellii
ATGAGAGAAGATGGACTCTGAAAAACAAACTGAGGGTTCTAGAGGGGAGGGGGGTGGGAGGATGGGTTGGCCTGGTGGTGGGTATTGAGGAGGGCACGTTCTGCATGGAGCACTGGGTGTTGTGCACGAACAATGAATCATGGAACACTTCATCTAAAACTAATGATGTAATGTATGGGGATTAACATAAGAATAAAAAAA
>NW_027991910.1:0-201 GCF_054177405.1 Leptonychotes weddellii
TTTTTTTTTTTAAAGATTTTATTTATTTATTTGACAGAGAGAGAGAGATAGCGAGAGCAGGAACACAAGCAGGGGGAATGGGAGAGGGAGAAGCAGGCTTCTTGCCGAGCAGGGAGCCCGATGTGGGACTCGATCCCAGGACCCTGGGATCATGACCTGAGCCGAAGGCAGACGCTTAACGACTGAGCCACCCAGGCGCCC
>NW_027991911.1:0-201 GCF_054177405.1 Leptonychotes weddellii
CTTTTTTTTTTTTTTTTTTAAAGATTTTATTTATTTATTTGACAGAGAAAGACACAGTGAGAGAGGGAACACAAGCAGGGGGAGTGGGAGAGGGAGAAGCAGACTCCCTGCCGAGCAGGGAGCCCGATGCGGGACTCGATCCAGGGACTCCAGGATCATGACCTGAGCCGAAGGCAGTCGCTTAACCAACTGAGCCACCCA
>NW_027991912.1:0-201 GCF_054177405.1 Leptonychotes weddellii
TCTTTTTTTTTTTTTAAAGATTTTATTTATTTTTATTTGAGAGAGAGAGAATGAGAGAGAGGGAGTACATGAGAGGGGGGAGGGTCAGAGGGAGAAGCAGACTCCCTGCCGAGCAGGGAGCCCGATGCGGGACTCGATCCAGGGACTCCAGGATCATGACCTGAGCCGAAGGCAGTCGCTTAACCAACTGAGCCACCCAGG
>NW_027991913.1:0-201 GCF_054177405.1 Leptonychotes weddellii
CGTTATTATTGTTGTTATTATGTGTGTGGTAGGAACTCTAAACATAAAATCTATAATACAGTATTGTTAACTATAGACATTATGCTATGTAGTAAAACTCCAGAACTTCTTTATCTTGCATAACTGAAACTTTGTACCCTTTGATCATCATCTCCCCTGCCAGCCCCTGGCAATCACCATCTATTCTCTGCATCTATGAGT
>NW_027991914.1:0-201 GCF_054177405.1 Leptonychotes weddellii
TTTTTTTTTTTTTTTAAAGATTTTTTATTTATTTATCTGAGAGAGAGAATGGGAGACAGAGAGCATGAGAGGGGGAGGATCAGAGGGAGAAGCAGACTCCCCGCCGAGCAGGGAGCCCGATGCGGGACTCGATCCCGGGACTCCAGGATCATGACCTGAGCCGAAGGCAGTTGCTTAACCAACTGAGCCACCCAGGCGCCC
>NW_027991915.1:0-201 GCF_054177405.1 Leptonychotes weddellii
AATACTATGTTGAATAGCAGTGGTGATAGTGGACATCCCTGCCGTGTTCCTGACCTTAGGGGGAAAGCTCTCAGTTTTTCCCCATTGAGAATGATATTCGCTGTGGGTTTTTCATAGATGGCTTTTATGATATTGAGGTATGTACCCTCTATGCCTATACTCTGAAGAGTTTTGATCAAGAAAGGATGCTGTACTTTGTCA
>NW_027991916.1:0-12188 GCF_054177405.1 Leptonychotes weddellii
TCACCAGTATGTTCAAAACACGGGCAAGTCGCCGAGCAAGAGCTGAGAAAGGGGAGGGATGATGGCTGAGAGCTGGGAGGGTCCACACGCTCACAGAACAGTGCGGGCAACTGTAGCAAACACCTTGGTGGAAAATCGTCATCTCCTCCCTGCAGTTATCCCTGAGAAGAGTAGTGACTGGCAAGCAGGGGAAGAGAAAGTGGAATAGATTATAAATTAATTGGTATAGAGAGCAAATCCCAGAAGCTGCCTATTAGTTTCAAGCAGGTAAGATGGATACGCATTATCCTGGCTCTTTTCTGAGCAATTTCCCGCCCGGTGCACTGGGAGCTGCTATCACTGCAGAACCAGGGCCAGCCGTGGAAAATCCTTGGTGAGGGCAGCTTCCTGCCTGCCGTTCCCTAAGGCCCAGCAGTACCGAGCCCTCCACCAGCCTGGTCACTCCTCTCTGGCCTCCAGGAGGCTGGCAGGGAATCTTGGTAAGAGTCTGGGTGGCCGTTGCTTTCCATCCTAGATCATCGTATCGTAACAGAAACTCCTGATGAAAAGTCTGTGAGACTTAAAAGCCTAACTCACCACTTATGTAATTTGGGGTGTAAGGAAAACAGCAGGAGGTCTTTTGAGCATCTCTTAGAACATTACAGAAAAATAACCCCACCTTCGTAAGACCAAGCCTTGGTACCTCTACTGCACAAAGCAGAGTAAGTCCAAGATGGCATGAAAGGTTGTAATACACACTATCCTGTCCATGTCACTTTACATGACCCAGTGGGTGTTTAAAATAAGCATTAGAACATAAAAACTTTCTTCACAAGGAAAATACTACAGATCAGAGGAAAAATTTCTTGAATTTTTACATTTTATGATAATTAAATTATATGCTATATTGTATTCCTGTGGGTATATCATCAGCACCTCCATAATAATTACTTTTAATTTTCAGCTCGAAAAACACAGATGCTTTAAAAAACAAAACAAAGCAAAACAAAAAAACCCCAATTACTGTTGTCTTAAGCTAATAAAAGTAGTAATGCCCCAGTATCCGTTAAGGAAAAAGCTTTCAAACAAAATAAGAATTCTTGGCAGGGATTAGAGAAGATGGGAGCTTTCACATATAAAATAATAGAACTAACCCACAGTAATCAAGATTTTGATTAATTACACAGGAGCTTATTCAGTTGAACAGGAATACTCACTTGGAAATCAAACTCCCATCATCATCCCCAGGAGCATTTCTGGAACTTTCCCTCTGGACACAAGTTTTTATATTCCAGTATAGACAAAACCCAAAGCAAACCAGGACCCACAGCAGACAAGGGAAGAGGAGTCCCTGCTGGGACAGCACTGAGAGAGACTCAGTGCCCGGATGTCACATTTCCAGGAGCCCCACTGGATGAGCGCTTCCAACAGAACCGTCCTCCCACTCAACAAGGGCCCTCAGGGCCAGTTTGCTTACTTCCCCACCCCATCAAAACCAAAACAAAACAACCAAGAAAGAATACCTGTTAAAGCTTTTGTTCCTCATGTAAATCATCCAATTGTAAATTAAAACAATGGAAAAACAAATCTACTTGCTAGCTGGCAAAACCAGTACTCTTTAATGAGAACATGCTCTATGCCCACAATCTCACCAGCAGGGATAAGCAGTGTTCAGTGTGCTATGTGTCCATCCATAGATGAATGGATAAACAAGATGTGGTATCTATAGACAATGGAATATTATTCATCCACAAAAAGAATGAGATCTTGCCATTTGCAACAACATGGATGGATCTAGAGAGTATAATGCTAAGTGAAGTCAGAGAAAGACAAATACCATATGATTTCACTCATGTGGAATTTAAGAAACAAATCAAATGCACAAAGGAGGAAAAAAAGAGAGACAAACCAAAAAACAGACTGGTAACTGTAGAGAAGAAACAGATGGTTACCAGAGGGGAGGAGGGTAGGGGGATGGGTAAAAAAGGTGAAGAGGACTAAGAGGATACTTATGAGGAGGACTGAGTAATATATGGAATTGCTGAATCACTATTTCATAAACCTGAAATTAATATAACACTGCATGTTAACTAAACTGGAACTAAAATTTAACAAAAAAGAAAAGAGAAAAAGAAAATTAATTCACAAGGAGCTCTGAAAAGTGCTACACGGAGTGGCTCATTGTCTCATCTCTCATATAAATAAGTTACCCATTTAAGAGACACAGTATATAACCAACCTCAAAAGGATGTCAAAAATCGGGACTCTGGCACCCCCAGATCTGAGCCACGGGAGCCCACAGAGTACTGGGTAGAGAGCACTAGCTAGGATAGGAGCTCTGCCACTCACCCCCTCCGTGCTATCAACAAGCTGCTTACCCTCCCTCAGCATTCACTTCCCAATCTGCTAAATGGACATCTGTGGCTAAAATGAATTAGGAAGGCAGAGAAAGTCTTGGGACGACAGTAAATGCTACTATTACTTGTCGGTGTTAATATCATCACTTATAATCTGCTCAAGGCAGTGGCAACCTTATATTCTCCAAGACAAACACAAGACCCATTCAAATCAGTAATCACCTTCCACAGTTCATCATCCAAAGCAACTTAGAAAGTTAGATATTAGATGCTTACCCATCAGAATTTATTTTTGTTGTCTTAGTTTATTTCTAGAGAACCATCTCCTCCCCACAAACTCAGGAGCAAAGAGAAGGAAGAGCAGAGAGGGGGAGAAAGGCTCCAGGAACAGTCCGATCTCTGATGTTTCAGCAGATGCAGAAGAGGGGCTGGCCTCTGCTCGTATCCCCCAGGGCTCCTGACAATGCCATCAACTTAAGCTTCGGTTATTGTGGCCACAGCAATTTTGAATGCCGTGGGGGGTGCCACATAGCTTCTTCATGTGAACGCCATGGCAAGACCCCCCACAGCAGTTGGCACACCTCAGCAGTTCGCACGCTGGACAAAGTCCTGCCATCTGGGCACGCCAGGCACTCCGGGCACACACAGCAGCACGTACACGTTGCGTTGCCCACACCCGCAGCTGTTTGTGCAGCACCTGGCCACGTCCTGTGCCATGTCTTTGGGGCATGGAACTCAGGATCTTCTTGTTCCCTGTAAAGTGCAGGGAGCACAGCCCGACCTGACATTCTTTATCACCTCTGTCATCCACCACGGGAAGTTTGATGGGCTCCACTCTGTCTTGAGCAGCAGTCTGGGTCCTTCCAGCTGACCTGAAACACGGGTGTCTATGAAGGTGAGGAAACTCCCAGTGGCCCCCTGCTGGCCCTGGCTGTTGCCAGAGGGAGAGGCTGGGGTCATCTCTTCAGGTAAATTCTGTGGGTCCTGACCACGCTGCCCAGTGCAGAGGGAGTTTCCTTTCGAGGACACACCATGGGGCAGTTGGTTCTTTCTGGGGCTCTCCCACAGCTGCTGGTGTTGTGGGTGGAGGACGAGGTCATGGCCACCCTGGGAGGCTGGGCAGCAGGTGGTGGTCTCCAAGCCAGGTAGGGGACTGGCAGACCTGGGGCTGCTCTGCTGGCCTTCCACCTGACTCCCGGTCCTCGTGGCACTTATTTTCTGTGTTAGAGAACAAAGTAAAAGTGGGAATGGCAGGTTCCTGAAACTCTGGAGCCTTGAGGTAACAGAGATCCTAGGCTCTACCTCACAGGATGAGGAGGGACTCAGCTATGGTGGGATCCGCTGAGGCAAGGGCTTCATGGTGATGGAGTAGCCCTCGGGCTGGGGTGTCTTGTAGCCCAGGAGGTGACAGGTGGACATCATTTTGTCATGCTTCAGGCCCATCAGTGAGTCCTGGGTCTCTCTCCACTTGCAGCCCATGGGCAGCATCGACTCCGTCTGCGGGGTGTCCTTATAGTCAGGGAGTGGCTGGATGTATCTGGCTTTAGTTCCTCTTCAGGGCCCATGTTTACTGATGGATCCTTCATGATTTCTTGTAAAATACCTCTGTCACTGGGACTGAGGATCAGGAATTATTAAATTTTTAAAAACTTCAGTTTTATTGAAGTGTACTTGACATATGAAATTGTTAAGTTCTTGAAAGTGTACATTGCAATAATTTACTACATTATACATTGTGAGGAGTCCTCCATCTAGTTTTTTAAAATATTTTATTTATTTATTTGAGAGAAAGAGAGATCGAGAGCACACAAGCAGGGGGTAGGGGCAGAGGGAAAAGCAGGCTCCCCGCTGAGCAGAGAGCACGACACAGGGCTCTATCCCAGGACCCTGGGATCACGACCTGAGTGGAAGGCAGACTTTCAACTGACTGAGCCACCCAGGCGCCCCATCCACAAGCCTCTTTCCCTTTCATGTGGCTGTGGTGCAGTGGGTAATCAACCATCTTTCCTTCACTAGCACATTCGATGGCCAGATGGAGTGTTTCCTGGGTCCCAATCACCTCAAATAGCTTCAGGATTTTGGGGTGACTCATGGCCTTCACACTTTGACCTTTGAGGAATCTGGAGGCTGCAGGAGCTGATCTGGTGAATGACCTTCATGGCTACTGTCCAAGACAGGATGCGCCAGATCAACTGCACCTCAGCGAGGCTGCCCTGGCTGATGGTCTAGAGGAGCTGGTCATTGTCAACATGGGTTTCCTCATCAGCAAAGGTGGCCGAGAGGCCCTTCAGTGTGATGACCTGATAATTGTACTAATGACACTAACGACCTTAATTAACACTAATCATGGTAAGAAACAATACTAACAAACTAAATTTTAAAAATAGATGAGAAAAATGTTAAAAATGAGAAAAAGAAAAAGGAAAATAAAAAATGATGCAAAGATGGGACGCCTGCTGGCTGGTTTAGTCAGTTAGGCGTCTGTCTTCAGCTCAGGTCATGATCCCAGGGTCCTGGGATCGAGCCCCGCGTCGGTCTCCCTGCTCAGCGGGGAGCCTGCTTCTCCCTCTGCCTGCCACACCCCCTGCTTGTGCTCTCTCTCTGACAAATAAATAAAAATCTTAAAAAAATAAAAATTAAAAATAAAACAAAATCTTAAAAAAAGACTCAAAGAAAAAAAATAAGACAAAAAATAAGAATATGAACCAGGAAAACACACAGGGTAAAGAAAAATGAGATCATAAAAATAAAAGAATAAAGAAAATAAGATGAGAAAAAAGAAAAATGAGGAATTAAAAAGAAAATATCAAAAACTTTAAAAGAAAAGAGAAAAAAAGAGCAATAGAGGAAAAAAAATAACAAAATAAACAAAAAGTCAAAGAGAAAAAAGCTAACTGTGGTCCAAGTCCCTCAAGTCACCAAAAATCCTCTTCCTGGGTAAAAGGACCAAAAGCCCTCCACCCAGCACGGACTCCCGCAGGTATTGGGGTTCCTGAATAGTGGTTCCTATGAGGTCATAGCATAGGTTACAACTGAGGATGATCCACAGTGCTTTTCTCACTTGCTGCTCTCAAGAACACTTTACTTTTAGGGGCCCCTGGGTGGCTCAGTTGGTTGGGCGACTGCCTTCAGCTCAGGTCATGATCCTGGAGTCCTGGGATCGAGTCCCACATTGGGCTCCCTGATCAGCAGGGAGTCTGCTTCTCCCTCTGATCCCCCTGCCTTGTGCTCTCTCTCTCTCTTTCTCTCTCTCAAATAAATAAATAAAATCTTAAAAAAAAAGAACACTTTACTTTTAAAGAAAAAAAGGGGGGTGGACTCCAAAGGGCTTTTTGTTTATGTGGTTGATAGCAATCAATATTAACTTATTAGAAATTAAAATCTGTAGTCTGCTTCAGTGGCTTTTTCTGGTTGGAAAACCTGTAATAATCTTTGGGTTTTATTTTTTATTTTTTATTCTTTTTTAAAGATTTTATTTATTTATTTGAGAGCGAGAATGAGAGAGAGAGAGAGAGCATGAGAGGGGGAGGGTCAGAGGGAGAAGCAGACTCCCTGCCGAGCAGGGAGCCTGATGCGGGATTTGATCCCGGGACTCCAGGATCATGACCTGAGCTGAAGGCAGTCGCTTAACCAACTGAGCCACCCAGGCGCCCCAATCTTTGGGTTTTAAAAATGCTCATAATGTTGACACTTAGTATATTCAATTCCTTTCTCTTTAAGCTCTGAGTGATTGATCTCAAAATGATGCCACGACTTAACTGACAGGATGATGATATAACAAAAATGTTCTGTTGCATAAGACAAAATAAGGTGCATTATTAATATACATAAAGCCTAAGGGAACAAGGCTTTTGCTATATTTTCATTGTTATTTGCAGTTTTGCCGAGAGTCTTTGGAAATTCCTATCTTCCATGTGCATTTCAGTAACCTGGAAGTGTAGAAGTTGCAGCTGTGGGTTGAGAAAGTTACTCTCTTTTTTTAAGCCAACAAGCCAGAAAATTCTGTGTCTGTATTATTCAGCATGGGTACGGGCATGGGTGCTGGGTGCTGGGCATGGCACCCGTGCCCTCAGGGGAGGGAGGCAAGAAGCCCCTTCCTCTATTCCTCCCCTAACACTCCTCCTTTCTATATGTAGATTCAAGTTTCTGACCTGTATCATTTCCGTTCTCTCTGAAGAACTTCTTCTAACACTTCTTGCCAGGAAGATCTACTGGCAAATTCCCTCAATTTTGTCTGTCTGAGAAAGTCTATTTCTCCTCCACTTTTGAAGGATAATTTCACTGGATACAGGGGCGCCTGGGTGGCTCAGTCGTTAAGCGTCTGCCTTCGGCTCAGGTCATGATCCCAGGGTCCTGGGATCGAGTCCCACATCGGGCTCCCTGCTCAGTGGGAAGCTTGCTTCTCCCTCTCCCACTCCCCCTGCTTGTGTTCCCTCTCTCGCTGTGTCTCTGTCAAATAAATAAATAAAATTAAAAAAAAAAATTTCACTGGATACAGAATTCTAGGTTGGTAGGGTTTTCTTGCTTGCATAATTTGTGAGAAGTCTGATGGCATCTTTATCCTTGTCCCTCTATAGGTAAGGTATTTATTTCCTCTGGCTCTCTTCAAGATTTTCTCTTTGTCTTTTATTTTTTTGCAGTTTGAATATGATACATCTTAGTGTAGTTTTTTGATATTTTTCTGCACAATATTCTCTGAGCTTCCTGGATCTGTGGCTTGTTGTTTATCATAAATTTTGAAAAATTCTCAGCTACTATTACTTCAAATATTTCTTCTATGCCTTAGTCTCTTTCCCCTCTTTTTGTATGTCCATTATGTATGCATTACACCTTTTTAAATTGTCCTGCAGTTCTTGGATGTTTTCTTCTTCTTTCTCCTTCTCCTCCTTCTCCTTCTCCTTCTTTCTCCTTCTCCTCCTCCTCCTCCTTCTTCTTCTTTTCTTCTTTCTTCTCCTCCTCCTCCTCCTCTTCCTTTTCCTCCTCCTCCTTCTTCTTCTTCTTCTGCCTCTTCTCCTCCTTCCTCTTCTCCTTCTTCTTCTTCTTCCTCTTCTTCTTCTGCTTCTTCTTCTTCCTCTTCTCCTCCTTCCTCTTCCCCTCCCCCTCTTCTTCTTCTTCTGTCTCTTCTTCTTCTTCCTCTTCTTCTTCTTCTCCTTCTTCTTCTTGTTCTTCTTGTTCTTGTTCTTGTTCTTCTTCTTTCTTCTTCTTTTCTTCCTCTTCTCCTCCTCCTCCTCCTCCTCCTCCTCCTTCTTCTCCTTCTTCCCCTTCTTCTTCTTTTTTCATTCTTTGTTGTCTTTGCTTTCTAGTTTGGGAAGTTTCTACTGATGTATGTCTTCAAGTGCACTGACTTTTTCCTGTCATGTCCAGGTCACTGATGAGCCCATCAAAGGCATTCTTCATTTGTTACAGTATTTTTGACTCTAGAATTTCCTTTTGATTCTTTCTTAGTTTCCATCTCTCTGCTTACATTACCCATCTGTTCTTGCATGTTGCCTACTTTTTCTATTACGACCCTTAGCATATTAATCATAGTTATTTTAAATTCCTGGTCTGATAATTCCAAAAATTCTGCCATATTTGAGTCTGGTTCTAATGCTTGCTCTGTCTCTTCAAGCTGTGTTTTTTTCCCTTTTAGCATGCTTTGTTATTTATTAGAAAACTGGACACGATGTACTTGATAAGAAGACCTGAGGTAAATAAGTCTTTAGTGTGAGGTTTTTTTAATCTGGCTAGGAGTTTATCTATGTTTACTCTTTGCTATAGCTGTAGGTGTTAGAGGGTTAAATTTTCCCTGTGTCCTTGGTTTTTTCTCCTCTGTTGTCTCTGGGTTTTCCTAGACTTCTTCAGTAAGATCTGAGGCTTGTAGTCCTTTCCATTATAATCTGTTATTGTGCAGGAGCCTTGCTGTTGTGGGGGGGATGGTGTGGAGGGAGGGGGAGTGTTCTCAGAACTAGTCAATTAGATCTCAGTTTTTAATGAGCCTGTGCCCTAGGCTATGACCATCACAAAGTGCCTCTCAGGCAACCACCACACTCCCCTGACCTTAGGTAAGACAGGGGAGCTTTGGGTGGCTGCAGTTGGGTATTTCCCATGCCTCAGGTCTGCTAGACTCTGGTAAATCCCAAGGTGGTTTGGCTCTAGCAAAATAGTGTTCCTCGAGGGTAGGCTTTTGTTAGCAAGAACAGAATGCTCTGGTTCTGTGCATATTTCAAAATGGCTACTTCTCCCCTCCCCTGTGGAAGACAGGAGGGAACTTTTCTCTGATTTCCACTCTGAACACCTGGTGGGGCTCCTACCTCCTGGACATAGGCTCACAAAAGTGCAGGGTCCCATAAGTAAGACAGAATAGGACCCCTCTTAATTTCTAATGCCCAAGTTTGTGCACATTAGGCCTCCAGCAATTTGTCAACTAAAGTTTTTCTACCTACGTACTGGCTCCAGTGGCAGCTTCTGTTCCTAGTAAGTAAAGAGCTTCAATATTCACCGATCTCAGGGCGCCTGGGTGGCTCAGTCGTTAAGCATCTGCCTTCAGCTCAGGTCATGATCCTTGGGTCCTGGGATCAAGCCCCACATCAGGCTCTCTGCTCTGCGGGAAGCCTGCTTCTCCCTCTCCCACTCCCCCTGCTTGTGTTCCCTCTCTCGCTGTGTCTCTCTGTGTCAAATAAATAAAATCTTAAAAAAAAAATATTCACTGATCTCTCCAATTTTGGGGAGAGCAGTTTGCCCTGGACTTTACTTCTCTGATGAATCTAAGAAAGTAACTGCTGATTTTCAATTTGCTCAGTTTTTTTCCTGTTGTAAGGACCAGAGTGACAATTCTAGCTGAAAATCAGAAGTCTCGTTTTTTCTTTTTTAAGTTTTTTTTCCTACAATAAATAATGATGCTACACACATTCTTTATACATGTTTTTTGATGCACATGTACACGCATTTCTGTTACCCCAGGAGTGAAATATCTGGGTCCCAGGATGTGCTAATTTTTAGGTCTACTATACAATGCCAAACATAATGTACTCCCTCTAGCTGTAAATGAGACTTATTGTTCCATATCCTCACTAACACTTGGTATTGTTAGTCTTTATAATTTTAGCTGTTCTGGAGGATGTGTGTAAAATATTGTGATTTTATTTGAATTTATGTAATTATTAAGGAAGTTGAAGACCATCTGGATATCTTGTTTTGTAAATTATGTATTCAGGTCTTCAGCCCATTTTTCTGTTAAACTGCATCTTTCACTGATTGATTTAGAAGAGTTCATTTCCTATCTGGACATGAGCCCTTTGTTAATTACATAGATCTACTCCCACTCTGTGAATCACTTCTTTACTATCTTAATGATATCTTTAATAAATAGAAATTCTTATGTTTTTTAAAGATTTTATTTATTTATTTGAGAGGGAGAAAGAGAGAGTGAGAACACACACGGGTGGGCAAGAGGGAAAGGGAGAAGCAGGATCCCCACTGAGCAGGGACCCCCCTATGGGGGGTTCAATCCCAGGACCCCAGGATCATGACCTGAGCCAAAGGCAGCCACTCAACCAACTGAGCCATCCAGGCATCCCAGAAATTTTTAATTTGAATGTAGTCCAATTTATCAATCTCTTCTCATATAGCAGATGTTTTTTGTGGTCTAAGAAATCTTTATCTACCTCGAGGTCATAAAAATAATTTATCTTATGAAAGTTTTTTTAAAAGATTTACTTATTTATTTGGGGGGGGGTGAGGGGCAGAGGGAGAGGGAGAGAGAAAATCTCAAGCAAACTCCCCACTGAACGCGGAGCCCAACATGGGGCTTGATCTCACAACCCCAAGATCACAACCTGAGCCAAAACCAAGAGCCGAACACCAACCGATTGAGCCACCCGGGTGCCCCTCTTATGAAAGTTTATTTTTTTAACATTCCTATTTGAAGCTACTTTCTCTCTGGAACTGATGGTTGTATATGGTATCAGATAGGTTTCAAGATTTTCCTTTTTACATCCTACTATTCAAATGACCAAGCACCATTAATTTTTTAAAATATATTTTTATCACTGATCTATAGGACAATTGACCCTTGAACAACACAGTTGGAACTGCTTAGGTCCACTTATATGTGAATTTTTTATAGTGTACTACTGTAAATATATTTTCTCTTCCTTATAATTTTATTAATAACATTTTCTTTGCTCTAGCTTACTTTATTGTAAGAATACAGTATATATTGTACATATAACATTCAAAATATGTATTAATCAACTATTTATGTTATTGGTAAAGCTCCCAGTCAACAGGATACTAGTAATTAAGTTTTGGGAAAACCAAAGGTTATACATGGATTTTTGACTGCATGGGGTGTTGGTGCCCCAACCCCCATGATATTCAAGGGCCAACTGTACTTGGTTTGTTATAGATCACATGTCCACATGCATGTGGGTTGGTCTGAGGACTCTGATCTCTTTCATTTATCTAGTTTTTTTCCTTGTTTCTATATTACTGCCTTAATTCCTATAGATTTGTATTAAGTCTTTGTATCTATGGAGTAGTTTCTCCCTTTTAGTTCTTTAATTATATTTTGGATCTCTTGGCCCTTAGCATCTCATTTAAATTTTAGAATGAGACTATCAATTTCCATTTTTAAAACCCTGCTGGGATTTTGATTTATTTAGTAATTATTTTTTAGTTGGATATTATTTATTTTCACAATAGCCTTTTTGTTTCTGATTTTTCCTGTTATAATTATGATGTTTTATAGGTGATGATAGGAGAATTGCTAACTATTAGAAAGCAAGGACAGTATGTTATATAATCTTTTAAATCTAAAACTTATCCTGCAAGAAGAAACCCCTTTTAATTAAAGTTTATAACTGGGTGTTCATGCAGATTTGTTAGCATAAACATTCAATCAAGATTGGTTGGTCGATCTGGCATTTCATGGGAATCTCCAAATCCCAAGAGGGACAAAAGGAACTCTTGATTGTTTCCATAGAAACAAACTACTGCAGGGTTCTCAAACTTCCAGGGGTCTATGGACATACTATCCATGAGCTCAGATTTCTCAAAAATATCTTTAGATGGTAATCTTAAAAAACTGACATAAGAATACTCTGGATATTTTGGCTGACCTTTATTTTTATAACCAAGTTGTGTAATTTCTATGCCAAAAATTATAATAAAGAAAGCCAGAGAGTGATATGTAAATTTCTTTATGTTTCCATATCAAGTGTCACAGATTCACCAAAAACCTATAAGCCTCACTTCACACCACTGACATGAAATAACTACTGGATGAGGGTTTTAAGTTGCCCCATGTTTTGTACATCAGTCTGGTGTAGAGTAACTCATCAGACTTTAATAATAATTGACATTATTAGGGATTTTTTTTTTAATATGAGGGTAGATTACCACAATAATAGTGAATATGCTTTCAGGAAAATCTATTCCAGTTTTATAAATTTACTAGTGTGACAAATATTTTAATTTCATTCATGATAAATGTGTTGTTCTAAGACTGACTCCAGCAACCTGCCTACCAGAGCAGGCATGAAGCTGCCCAGACACTTCACTCTACGTGTGAGTTAGTCAGTGTCCAAAGTTGAACTATCCATCAGGCATTTGAATGTAAGAGTGGCTTCCAGGTGAATCTGACTGCTGGCTCATTTCCCAGAGGCACAGGGGGTCAGGCACATCTTTCTACAGGGAAACTGCCCTGTGGTTCAATATCCTGGGGTGTTTACCTTTGCTGTTGGGGTTTATAGTACTGTCTAAATTGGGAGCAGCTAGGGTGGGACTGAGGAGGGGGTGTATCTACTCATTATGTACAGAAATGATCCAGGGGTCAAGGGCAGGGAGAGCCTTTGGTTGAGGAAGAAGAGT
>NW_027991917.1:0-1034 GCF_054177405.1 Leptonychotes weddellii
TTTTTTTTTTTTTAGATTTTTATTTATTAATTTGACAGAGAGAGACACAGCGAGAGAGGGAACACAAGCAGGGGGAGTGGGAGAGGGAGAAGCAGGCTTCCCGCTGAGCAGGGAGCACGATGCGAGGCTCGATCCCAGGACCGTGGGATCATGACCTGAGCCGAAGGCAGACGCTTAACAACTGAGCCACCCAGGCACCCCAAAAAATAAATCTTTAAAACAAAACAAAAAAGAAATTCAGTTAAATTAAAATAAAATATCTTTAAATTTTCCACCAGTCTAAAGTTGTTACGATTGCAGTGTTTAGGCAACTCTATTCTTCATATGTGTTAAAGAATATTTTGTTGGATATATAATTTAAGGGAAACAGATTGGTTTGTTTCCTTTCTTCAGTCCTTAATTTTTTGTTTCATTATTTGCTAGTTTCCATGATTCTCTGGCTTTTTTTTTTTTTTTTATCTTTGAATTTTAGAAGTTGGTAACTAAATGCTTAGGTGTGATTTTCTTTGTATTTATCATGCATGGGGATTTGCTGAACTTCTTGGATCTGTGAGTTAAAGCTATTATCAAATATGGACTATTCCCAGCCATTTCAAATATTTCTTCTTCCTGCATCCCCTCACCTTCCCCCCCACCCTGGGACTCTAAATACACGTATGTTAGGCCTTTTGATATTGTTCTATAGATTTCAGGTGCTCTTTTGGTTTTTTTGTTTGTTTGTTTTTTGCTGTTTATTCTCTTTGTGATTCTGTTGGGGTTGTTTCTATTAACCTGACTTCAAGTTCACTGATCCCTTCCTCTGATGTTAAGCCAATTAAATGGAATTCTTTATTGCTGGTATTGTAGTTTTCATTTTTAGCATTTCCAATTATTTCATTTTCTTTGCTTGCCATTTCTCAATGGATGCTTTCTATTTACACATGCACACATATATATTAAGCTGCAAGTGTGGAAGACTGAGTCAATATAAATTGTGGGGCATCACTGGGTTCTAATCTATCTTGCTGCAGTTAAAAGGTTTATAAACATTTAAC
>NW_027991918.1:0-201 GCF_054177405.1 Leptonychotes weddellii
CTGGGTGGCTCAGTTGGTTAAGCGACTGCCTTCGGCTCAGGTCATGATCCTGGAGTCCCGGGATCGAGTCCCGCATCGGGCTCCCTGCTCGGCAGGGAGCCTGCTTCTCCCTCTGACCCTCCCCCCTCTCATGTGCTCTCTCTCTCTCTCTCATTCTCTCTGTCTCAAATAAATAAATAAAATCTTTAAAAAAAAAAAAAA
>NW_027991919.1:0-201 GCF_054177405.1 Leptonychotes weddellii
TATTTTTTTTTTTCTTAACATATATTGCATTATTTGTTTCAGAGGTACAGATCTGTGATTCAACAGTCTTGCACAATTCACAGCGCTCACCATAGCACATACCCTCCCCAATGTCTATCACCCAACCACCCCATCCTTCCCTTCTTTATGGTTTTCTTAATGCTTTTTTTTCTAACTTACTTTATTATAAGAATACAGCTT
>NW_027991920.1:0-201 GCF_054177405.1 Leptonychotes weddellii
TATGAAAATGGGCGCGAAGTTTCTCATGCTATGTACTTCGTCTCTGGAATGTTCTCTAAGAGGAAGTCTCTCTCTTGGTTGCCATTTCTCGCCGGCACCTAGAGTGGCACCTAGAGCACCAAGTAGTTGCTCGATGCATTTTTGGTGAGTGAACAAATGAAGGAGTGAATGAATGAATGAACGTAGTTTGGGGTTAGGATC
>NW_027991921.1:0-201 GCF_054177405.1 Leptonychotes weddellii
TGGGGCGCCTGGGTGGCTCAGTTGGTTAAGCGACTGCCTTAGGCTCAGGTCATGATCCTGGAGTCCCAGGATCGAGTCCCGCATCGGGCTCCCTGCTCGGCAGGGAGTCTGCTTCTCCCTCTGACCCTCCTCCCTCTCATGCTCTCTGTCTCTCATTCTCTCTCTCTCAAATAAATAAATAAAATCTTTAAAAAAAAAAAA
>NW_027991922.1:0-201 GCF_054177405.1 Leptonychotes weddellii
CAGCAGCACCCCAGAAACTCACGTCTGTGTCTCTGAAGCCCCGGCTCCCACTAGGGAGTAGGAAGAAGAGGGTGGAGGTGGGAGTTTCTCTTTAACCAGCATCTGCAGAAAAAGTTGAGAGGCAGCATGATTTTTGTTTTCTTAACATTAATAAAAAAGAGCCCCAGACCACGGAATGGGAGCAGCCAGGCAGGCAGGCAC
>NW_027991923.1:0-201 GCF_054177405.1 Leptonychotes weddellii
TTTTTTATTTTTTTAAAGATTTTATTTATTTATTTGAGACAGAGAGAATGAGAGACAGAGAGCATGAGAGGGAGGAGGGTCAGAGGGAGAAGCAGACTCCCTGCCGAGCAGGGAGCCCGATGCGGGACTCGATCCCGGGACTCCAGGATCATGACCTGAGCCGAAGGCAGTCGCTTAACCAACTGAGCCACCCAGGCGCCC
>NW_027991924.1:0-201 GCF_054177405.1 Leptonychotes weddellii
GAGGGCGCCTGGGTGGCTCAGTTGGTTAAGCGACTGCCTTCAGCTCAGGTCATGATCCTGGAGTCCCTGGATCGAGTCCCGCATCGGGCTCCCTGCTTGGCAGGGAGTCTGCTTCTCCCTCTGACCCTCCTCCCTCTCACGCTCTCTGTCTCTCATTCTCTCTGTCTCAAATAAATAAATAAAAATCTTTAAAAAAAAAAA
>NW_027991925.1:0-201 GCF_054177405.1 Leptonychotes weddellii
GGAGGGAGCCCAATGCGGGGCTCAATCCCAGGACCCTGGGATCATGACCTGAGCCGAAGGCAGACGCTTAATGACTGAGCCACCCAGGCGCCCTTCAAATCTATTTTTTAATGTATTGTTTTACTTTATTATGATTATCGCTGGCCCTTTCTGGTGATTACATTTCTATTTAAATATTTTATTCCTTTTAAAATTCTGTGT
>NW_027991926.1:0-201 GCF_054177405.1 Leptonychotes weddellii
AAAAAAAAAAAAAGAAAACTGTTCAGTCGTTTGAAAGTATTCATAGCCTACATGATTTTGATTTTTATCTGTAGATATGGGGACATGTATGTGCCAACTACTTCTTTCAGTACTTGTGCTCATTTTTCTCTTGAAATAAATATTAATAATTGGAAATTAGAGAATTGCTGTTTTAATGTTTCCAATGAAATAAATCTGATA
>NW_027991927.1:0-1034 GCF_054177405.1 Leptonychotes weddellii
CACCTACAAACTCAACAGGAGATCGAAGAAAGGAATAGCAACAACTCTCTGAACAGAAAAGCGACCACTTTCTGGAAGGTAGGACGTGCGGAGAAGTGAATCCGAGGCGATATTCGGGAGGATAGACGGCGGGGGAGGGGCCTCCGTCGGCCGCTTCTGGCAAGTGATAGAGCCGCGGAGCACAAAATCGGAACTTTTAGAAGTCGGCTCCGCTGAGGGACGTCGCTCCGGTGGCTAAGCGGGGGGTGGAACCCTCCGGGACAGTGTGGTCTCAGGACCCTCGGGGTCACAGAAAGACCGGGGGTACCTGAGTGTGGCAGAGCTCCCAAGTAACGGAGCAGGGAAGCCAGCTGCAGAGGCGGGAGCCCAGGCGCGGGCTCTCAGCTTGGGGTTGCCACAAACCGTGATCTGCGGCACAGTCGGGCCCCTGCTCCTCCAACAGGGACCCAACAAGCGGCAGATCCGGGGAGACTCACCTTCCTCCCCGGGGAGGAGCCGCGCGGGAGTGCACCGCAGGGATCTGCTGGGTTTGGAGACTCCACCCGGGGTCGGGTGCCAGAGATAGAAACGTGCGGACACAGGCCGGGTGAGCACGGAGTGCGGCCGGAGACCGGGGAGACGGGAGTGACTGGCGGCTTTTCTCTGGGGGCTCACTGAGGAGCGGGCCCCGAGTTCTCGGCTCCTCCGGGGTGGAGATTGGGAGGCCGCCATTTTCACTCTCCGCCTCCAAAGCTGTACGGAAATCGCAGGGAACAAAAGCCCCGGAGAGCAAACCCAAGCAGATTACTTAGCTGGGAGGGGGGAAAGGGCGGGACAATTCCGCCTCCGGCAGAGACATTTGGAAACCACGGCAACAGGCCCCTCCCCAGAAGATCAGCGAGAACAGCCAGCCAAGACCAAGTTTACCGATCAATGAGAACGGCAGAACTCCAGTGCTAGGGGACTACTGCACATAGAATTCATGGCTTTTTTACCATGATTCTTTAGTCTTTCAAAGTTAATTTTTTTTTTAACTGTCTTTTTTTCTTTTTTTT
>NW_027991928.1:0-201 GCF_054177405.1 Leptonychotes weddellii
TTTTTTAAGATTTTTTTAATTTATTTATTTGAGACAGAGAGAATGAGAGAGAGAGAGCACATGAGAGGGGGGAGGGTCAGAGGCAGAAGCAGGCTCCCTGCCGAGCAGGGAGCCCGATGCGGGACTCGATCCAGGGACTCCAGGATCATGACCTGAGCCGAAGGCAGTCGCTTAACCAACTGAGCCACCCAGGCGCCCTAA
>NW_027991929.1:0-201 GCF_054177405.1 Leptonychotes weddellii
TCTTTTTTTTTTTTTTAAGATTTTATTTATTTATTTGAGAGAGAGAGAATGAGAGACAGAGAGCACGAGAGGGAGGAGGGTCAGAGGGAGAAGCAGACTCCCTGCCGAGCAGGGAGCCCGATGCGGGACTCGATCCTGGGACTCCAGGATCATGACCTGAGCCGAAGGCAGTCGCTTAACCAACTGAGCCACCCAGGTGCC
>NW_027991930.1:0-201 GCF_054177405.1 Leptonychotes weddellii
ATCCAACACATTAAAAATTAGGTCAGAATGACTAAAACTACAACACAATTAAATCCAAGATAACAATGAAGCAAACACCCCCTTCAAAACTGGGATTTCAAACTTCTTTTGCATGAGATGGAGTGGCAGGGCAGCAAGACTGACTCATGCGGCCACAGAAATGGCCCACAACACAGAATCTCATTTCTCAGTGCTAAGCGT
>NW_027991931.1:0-201 GCF_054177405.1 Leptonychotes weddellii
AAAGATAAACTCAAAATGGGTGTTATACACAACTGATGAATCATTGAACACTACATTTGAAACTAATGATGTAATATATGTTGGCTAATTGCATTTAAATAAAAAAACAAAAACATGAAAAAAGCAAAATAAAAGTCAATTAATGACAAACCAGAAACAATTGTAAGAATCCCTATAATAACATGTACTCTTAGTTTTAAT
>NW_027991932.1:0-201 GCF_054177405.1 Leptonychotes weddellii
CCTTACCAGGTCGGTGCCAGTGACCTGGGGGTGGGGGGCCACTTTTGTTTGTCTCAAAGAAGCATGTTGAGGCGGTGGGACTGGTGACAGCAGGGCCCGCCATGGGCGTCGCGCATTCACAGTTCGCTGGAGTGAGTGCAGAGCCGTCCATGAGGCCCAGGCCAGAAGTGGCTCTGTATCAGACAGCCGGCACCTACAGGG
>NW_027991933.1:0-201 GCF_054177405.1 Leptonychotes weddellii
TTATTTTTAAAGATTTTATTTACTTGACAGAGAGAGACACAGCGAGAGAGGGAACACAAGCAGGGGGAGTGGGAGAGGGAGAAGCAGGCTTCCCGCTGAGCAGGGAGCCCGATGTGGGTGGGGCTCGATACCAAGACCCCGGGATCACGACCCCAGCCAAAGGCTGACGCGCCCAACGACTGAGCCACCCGGGCGCCGCGG
>NW_027991934.1:0-201 GCF_054177405.1 Leptonychotes weddellii
GAATGGGGGCAGAGGAGTTGTTTGATGAAGACAGTGGACATTTTGTCAACCATCATGGACAAGGGAAATATTTAGGGAGAGTATGAAGACTCAAAACCAGAATCCTCTACACCAAATGGGTTCAAGAGCATTTCCATTTATGCATGCTTTTGTCCATTCAATAAACATTTACTGAATAGTGATTATGTACCAATAACTACT
>NW_027991935.1:0-201 GCF_054177405.1 Leptonychotes weddellii
CTTCCTATACACCCAGCTGTGGCCCTTGGGCACATTGCTCCATCTCCCCGACCTTAGCTTTTCATCTAGAAAATAGGTGTGTTTATATCTTCCAAGCAGACTAGTCAGGGGTTAGAAGGAGATATCTTCTATAGACTGCTTAACACATGGCAGGTAATCAGAAATTGTAGTTGCTAAATGGGAAACTCACGAATTCGTGAT
>NW_027991936.1:0-201 GCF_054177405.1 Leptonychotes weddellii
GGTTTTTTTTTTTTGAGATATAATTGACAGATAACATTATATTACTCTCAGGTGTGCAACATAACAATTCAATATATGTGTATATCATGATATGATCACCACAATAAGTCTAGTTAACACCCATCACCACACATGGTTACAAGACTTTTTTTCTTGTGATAAGAACTTTTAAGATTTACTCTCTTAGCAACTTTCAATTGT
>NW_027991937.1:0-201 GCF_054177405.1 Leptonychotes weddellii
GGGCGCCTGGGTGGCTCAGTTGGTTAAGCGACTGCCTTCAGCTCAGGTCATGATCCTGGAGTCCCTGGATCGAGTCCCGCATCGGGCTCCCTGCTCAGCAAGGAACCTGCTTCTCCCTCTGACCCTCCCCCCTCTCATGTGCTTGCTCTCTCTCATTCTCTCTCTCTCAAATAAATAAATAAAATCTTTAAAAAAAAAAAA
>NW_027991938.1:0-1034 GCF_054177405.1 Leptonychotes weddellii
GAGGAGGGCACATTCTGCATGGAGCACTGGGTGTTATGCACAAACAATGAATCATGGAACACTTCATCTAGAACTAATGATGTAATGTATGGGGATTAACATAAGAATAAAAAAAAAACTTAAAAAAAATTAGTTTCTCAGGTGAATCTAATATCCAGCCAAGTTTTCAAACATCTGCTCTAGAAAATACCATTTCCCCCTCACATACAATTTATACTAAACAGAGTAAGTTTGGAGGGATGGAAGAGGTCCATTTTTCATTCCCCATATATTTACTGAGACCTTACAGTGTGTTAGGCTAGTTACCATGAAGATTGAAAATAGGTACAAAGCATAGTTCTTGCCCATAAGGAAACATATAATCTGTACTGGCAGAAAGACCTGCACATACTTCATATATAAATAATGACTTGAAAGGAACACATGGTTCAGTGCTATTGACTATAATTCAATAAACCAGTTACACATATCCTATCACTGCTAGGTCAAACTCATTTCTATCCTTTTTAAAAGAAGAGTAAGATGAAGGAAATGTAGTTGGAAAATGGTGAAGAAACAATTTTGAATATAATTAGCAATCAGCCCTTAGACAGTTGAACCTGGAGAAAGTGGTGGACAAGGTCAATAGCCACTTCAAAGACTAATTTATGAGCTTAAAGATTGAGCAAGTCAAAAATGCTTTCAAGTTTTCTCGCTGGCCTAGCAAAAAATTATGCTATGGAATCACTGTCAGTCAGCTCACCCCAATATTGTTTGTAAATTAAGTTATAACTACGAAGAAAAATAAGCGATTAAGAAATCAGCAATTAATGAGTTTATAATAAAGATCTTTTCACCTTTATTATTAGAAATATAACTTTCTTTTGGCTTCACAATTCGCCTCTCCGTCTAGACTGGCTTCTTTTGAGAACATGTTTAGAAACAAATGAAAAATATTGTTCTAGTCTGGGAGAAATTACTGGTTATAAATATTTTTCACAGATAATGGACTGTTGAATTTATATTTTTAAAGGAGCAACCAAGCAAAATTCAAA
>NW_027991939.1:0-201 GCF_054177405.1 Leptonychotes weddellii
ATTTTTTTTTTTTTGAGATATAATTGACAGATAACATTATATTACTCTCAGGTGTGCAACATAACAATTCAATATATGTGTATATCATGATATGATCACCACAATAAGTCTAGTTAACACCCATCACCACACATGGTTACAAGACTTTTTTTCTTGTGATAAGAACTTTTAAGATTTACTCTCTTAGCAACTTTCAATTAT
>NW_027991940.1:0-201 GCF_054177405.1 Leptonychotes weddellii
TTTTTTTTTTTAAAGATTTTATTTATTTATTTGAGACAGAGAGAATGAGAGACAGAGAGCATGAGAGGGAGGAGGGTCAGAGGGAGAAGCAGACTTCCTGCCGAGCAGGGAGCCCGATGCGGGACTCGATCCCGGGACTCCAGGATCATGACCTGAGCCGAAGGCAGTCGCCCAACCAACTGAGCCACCCAGGCGCCCCTA
>NW_027991941.1:0-201 GCF_054177405.1 Leptonychotes weddellii
CTGGGCGCCTGGGTGGCTCAGTTGGTTAAGCGACTGCCTTCGGCTCAGGTCATGATCCTGGAGTCCCGGGATCGAGTCCCGCATCGGGCTCCCTGCTCAGCGGGGGGTCTGCTTCTCCCTCTGCCCTCTTCCCTCTCGTGCTCTCTGTCTCTCATTCTGTTTCTCTCAAATAAATAAATAAAATCTTTAAAAAAAAAAAAA
>NW_027991942.1:0-201 GCF_054177405.1 Leptonychotes weddellii
TTTATTTATTTTTTAAAGATTTTATTTATTTATTTGAGACAGAGAGAATGAGAGACAGAGAGCATGAGAGGGAGGAGGGTCAGAGGGAGAAGCAGACTCCCCGCCGAGCAGGGAGCCCGATGCGGGACTCGATCCCGGGACTCCAGGATCATGACCTGAGCCGAAGGCAGTCGCTTAACCAACTGAGCCACCCAGGCGCCC
>NW_027991943.1:0-201 GCF_054177405.1 Leptonychotes weddellii
TTTTTTTTTAAGATTTTATTTATTTATTTGAGACAGAGAGAATGAGAGAGAGAGAGCACATGAGAGGGGGGAGGGTCAGAGGGAGAAGCAGGCTCCCTGCCGAGCAGGGAGCCCGATGCGGGACTCGATCCAGGGACTCCAGGATCATGACCTGAGCCGAAGGCAGTCGCTTAACCAACTGAGCCACCCAGGCGCCCTAGA
>NW_027991944.1:0-201 GCF_054177405.1 Leptonychotes weddellii
TTTATTTTTTTTTTAAAGATTTTATTTATTTATTTGAGACAGAGAGAATGAGAGACAGAGAGCATGAGAGGGAGGAGGGTCAGAGGGAGAAGCAGACTCCCCGCCGAGCAGGGAGCCCGATGCGGGACTCGATCCCGGGACTCCAGGATCATGACCTGAGCCGAAGGCAGTCGCTTAACCAACTGAGCCACCCAGGCGCCC
>NW_027991945.1:0-201 GCF_054177405.1 Leptonychotes weddellii
CGAAGGGGTACGTGCACCCCGATGTTTATAGCAGCAATGTCCACAATAGCCAAACTGTGGAAAGAGCCAAGATGTCCATCGACAGATGACTGGATAAAGAAGATGTGGTATATATATACAATGGAATATTATGCAGCCATCAAAAGGAATGAGATCTTGCCATTTGCAACGACGTGGATGGAACTGGAGGGTATTATGTTG
>NW_027991946.1:0-201 GCF_054177405.1 Leptonychotes weddellii
TTTTTTTTTTTTTTAAAGATTTTATTTATTTATTTGAGACAGAGAATGAGAGAGACAGAGAGCACATGAGAGGGGGGAGGGTCAGAGGGAGAAGCAGACTCCCTGCCGTGCAGGGAGCCCGATGCGGGACTCGATCCAGGGACTCCAGGATCATGACCTGAGCCGAAGGCAGTGGCTTAACCAACTGAGCCACCCAGGCAC
>NW_027991947.1:0-201 GCF_054177405.1 Leptonychotes weddellii
TTTTTTT
Source organism: Leptonychotes weddellii (assembly GCF_054177405.1). Lineage (NCBI taxonomy): Eukaryota > Metazoa > Chordata > Mammalia > Carnivora > Phocidae > Leptonychotes > Leptonychotes weddellii. The sequence continues at coordinate 8 of NW_027991947.1, forward strand.
TTTTTTAAGATTTTATTTATTTATTTGAGAGAGAGAATGAGATAGAGAGAGAGAGCATGAGACGGGGGAGGGTCAGAGGGAGAAGCAGACTCCCTGCTGAGCAGGGAGCCCGATGCGGGACTCGATCCCGGGACTCCAGGATCGTGACCTGAGCCGAAGGCAGTCGCTTAACCAACTGAGCCACCCAGGCGCCC
>NW_027991948.1:0-201 GCF_054177405.1 Leptonychotes weddellii
TTTTTTTTTTAAAGATTTTATTTATTTATTTGAGACAGAGAGAATGAGAGACAGAGAGCATGAGAGGGAGGAGGGTCAGAGGGAGAAGCAGACTCCCTGCCGAGCAGGGAGCCCGATGCGGGACTCGATCCCAGGACTCCAGGATCATGACCTGAGCCGAAGGCAGTCGCTTAACCAACTGAGCCACCCAGGCGCCCCTCT
>NW_027991949.1:0-1034 GCF_054177405.1 Leptonychotes weddellii
ATAGATATCCAGATGCTGATGGAATGTGATGGTTTAGGAAATAAGAACATCCCCTTGCTGGGTGTAGTAGCCCTTTACTGAATCGCACTGAATTCCCACAACCAGCCATACACCCCAGAGAGAACCATGCAGACGTGGACAGAAGAGAATTCTCCATTTCAGCTCCAGTTAGCAACCCCCGGTAGGATCCCCATAGTATTACAGCCAAGGAGATGTGGGGGGAGAAGAAGATTTTGTTCTTAGAGAGGGATCAATTAATTGACAAGCGTGCATAACCTCATGTATAATTATATAAGAAACAAGCAATGTGAGATAGTTCGTTTATTTTTATGGTGGACCAATTTTATTTTATGCTCATTTTACTGCAACTAATTCCTTCTCATTCCCCTAAAAAGTGTAAACGCTCACCACGTGCACTCTGAGCACAAGATTTCAAGCTCTGTGTCTTTGTGTCACAGGCAAATGCTGTCAACATCACTATTTTAAATGACAATTCTAAGTGAGCGTTGTGATTATTTATTTGCAGAAAAAAAGGGGGCAACAAAGGAGCATTTGGAGATGGGAAAAGTGTGTTTCTAGTTTTAATTACATGTTGTATTTAGAATTCAACAGTAATATCTGATCCATATCTCTCATATGCGGTCAACCTGAGGCCACCTTCTAGGGCAGTGGTTCTAGTCCAGGGCTGATGTTGCTCCACCCCAACCTTCCTGGGGACAGTTGGCAGTGTCTAGGGACATTTTTGATTGTCACAGCTAGGCAGGGTTCTACTGACATCTACGGCTGAAGGCCAGGAGTGCTGTTAAGCGCCCTACAGCACACAGGGCTATCCTCTAACCGAAAAAGTCACCTGGCCCCAAATATCAGAGGGGCTGAGATTGAGAAATCCCACTTGCTCTGAAGAAAAAGCAATTCTACTCCTTCTTTATGGTATCCCACAGTTCACCTTTGAGTCCCATTTTGTTCGAGATGTCCCAAGTGTCATGACCAGAGGGTTAATCTCAGAAGAATTTCACCTTCTTGTTAGTGCAGAG
>NW_027991950.1:0-201 GCF_054177405.1 Leptonychotes weddellii
TCTTTTTTTTTTTTTTAAAGATTTTATTTATTTATTTGAGACAGAGAGAATGAGAGACAGAGAGCATGAGAGGGAGGAGGGTCAGAGGGAGAAGCAGACTCCCTGCCGAGCAGGGAGCCCGATGTGGGACTCGATCCCGGGACTCCAGGATCATGACCTGAGCCGAAGGCAGTCGCTTAACCAACTGAGCCACCCAGGCGC
>NW_027991951.1:0-201 GCF_054177405.1 Leptonychotes weddellii
AAATATTTTTTTTTTTAAGATTTTATTTATTTATATGACAGAGAGAGACAGCGAGAACAGGAACACAAGCAGGGGGAGTGGGAGAGGGAGAAGCAGGCTTCCCGCTGAGCAGGGAGCCCGATGTGGGACTCGATCCCAGGACCCTGGGATCATGACCTGAGCCGAAGGCAGACGCTTAACGACTGAGCCACCCAGGCGCCC
>NW_027991952.1:0-201 GCF_054177405.1 Leptonychotes weddellii
CAGAAATATTCCCACAATTATAAAGATTGCCATAAACAAAATGAAAGAGAATAGCAGGAGCCAGCCCAGAAATATTCCCACAATTATAAAGATTGCCATAAACAAAATGAAAGAGAATAGCAGGAGCCAGCTGTGGAGTCTCCTGTTTTCAGGATCGTCCCCCATACTTGGACCTTGTCAAACAGCATGAGTAGCTTGGCT
>NW_027991953.1:0-201 GCF_054177405.1 Leptonychotes weddellii
TTTTTTTTTTTTAAAGATTTTATTTATTTATTTGAGACAGAGAGAATGAGAGAGAGAGAGCACATGAGAGGGGGGAGGGTCAGAGGCAGAAGCAGGCTCCCTGCCGAGCAGGGAGCCCGATGCGGGACTCGATCCAGGGACTCCAGGATCATGACCTGAGCCGAAGGCAGTCGCTTAACCAACTGAGCCACCCAGGCACCC
>NW_027991954.1:0-201 GCF_054177405.1 Leptonychotes weddellii
TACTTCCAAATTTGTCCTGCTGGCATAGAACTTCAGACACACTCTGTAGACACACTAATGTGTAAAACATTCTATACCTATATGAAACTTAGTGGGTCTGAAACTGAACTAATTATATTCTAGTTGCCCAAGCCTGAAACTTTTGAAAGTCATAATAAAGCTAGATGTTGTTCACTGTGTCCTGGTTTTGTGCATAAGCAT
>NW_027991955.1:0-201 GCF_054177405.1 Leptonychotes weddellii
TTTTTTTTTTTTTTTAAAGATTTTATTTATTTATTTGAGAGAGTGAGAATGAGAGAGAGTACATGAGAGGGGGGAGGGTCAGAGGGAGAAGCAGGCTCCTCGCTGAGCAGGGAGCCCGATGCGGGACTCGATCCCGGGACTCCAGGATCATGACCTGAGCCGAAGGCAGTTGCTTAACCAACTGAGCCACCCAGGCGCCCC
>NW_027991956.1:0-201 GCF_054177405.1 Leptonychotes weddellii
TGAGATCATATGATACATGTCTTTCTCTGTTTGACTTATTTCACTCAACATAATACCCTCCAGTTCCATCCACGTCGTTGCAAATGGCAAGATCTCATTCCTTTTGATGGCTGCATAATATTCCATTGTATATATATACCACATCTTCTTTATCCAGTCATCTGTCGATGGACATCTTGGCTCTTTCCACAGTTTGGCTAT
>NW_027991957.1:0-201 GCF_054177405.1 Leptonychotes weddellii
TCGGGATCAGCAGCCACAGAGCTCTAACATAAGGCCCTAGGTCTGCGGCTCTAACAGCTTCCTCGGCTCCTCCAGGCTCCGCCCCTCCACCCTGCCCACTCCAGTCCCCCTTCATGACTCGTGCCAAATGATTCCTGTCACTTGGCAACAGTTGGCCTGCAGAGATCTGGCTTTCTGACACTTGAGCTAGAGACCACCCTG
>NW_027991958.1:0-201 GCF_054177405.1 Leptonychotes weddellii
CTCCCTGCCGAGCAGGGAGCCCGATGCGGGACTCGATCCCGGGACTCCAGGATCATGACCTGAGCCGAAGGCAGTCGCTTAACCAACTGAGCCACGCAGGCGCCCAAATGGGAAACTTTTAAAAGCATGCCTTATCCCTCCAAAGAGGAGGTGATGAACTGGTCCATCCACACAAGGGAACATTACTTAGTGATAAAAAGA
>NW_027991959.1:0-201 GCF_054177405.1 Leptonychotes weddellii
AGCTCGGGTTTTGTCACCGTTTTTAGGCATACTAGTGACAATAGCCCTGCAGGGTGAGCCGCTGGTTGGAGTGTCTGGCCTCAGTCCTTACCACGCAGGACTGGAGGCCAGGGGAGGACTCGTGACTTGCTCAAGGTCACGCGGCTGATGCGAAGCACAGCTTCGACCCGGACCCCAGTGGGGCAGGCCCCCAACCTCACG
>NW_027991960.1:0-1034 GCF_054177405.1 Leptonychotes weddellii
CTTATAATTGTTTGTATTTCTTTGGTGTTGGATGTGATCTCTCCTCTTTCATTCATGATTTTCTTTATTTGGGTCCTTTCTCTTTTCTTTTTGATAAGTCTGGCCAGGGGTTTATCAGTCTTGTTAATTCTTTCAAAGAAACAGCTTCTAGTTTTGTTGATGGGTTCTACTGTTCTTTTAGTTTCTATTTCATTGATTTCTGCTCTGATCTTTATTATTTCTCTTTTCCTGCTGGGTTTATGCTTTATTTACTGTTCTTTCTCCAGCTCCTTTAGGTGTAGAGTTAGGTTGTGTATTTGAGACCTTTCTTGTTTCTTGAGAAAGGTTTGTATTGCTATATACTTTCCTCTTAGGACTGCTTTTGCTGCATCCCAAAGATGTTGAACAGTTGTGTTTTCATTTTCATTGGTTTCCATGTATTTTTTTAATTCTTCTTTAATTTCCTGGTTGACCCATTCATTCTTCAGTAGGATGCCCTTTAGCCTCCATATATTTGAGGCCTTTCCGACTTTCCACTTGTGATTGAGTTCTAGTTTCAAATCATTTTTGTCTGAAAATAGGCAGGGAATGATCCCAATCTTTGTTACTGGTTGAGACCTGATTTATGACCTAGGATGTGATCTATTCTGGAGAATGTTCCATGGGCTTTGGGAAGAATGTATATTCCATTGCTTTGGGATGGAATGTTCTGAATATGTCTGTGAAGTCCATTTGGCCCAGTGTGTCATTTAAAGTCTTTATTTCCTTGTTGATCTTTTGCTTAGATGATCTGTCTATTTCACTTAGGGGGTGTTAAAGTCCCCCACTATTATTGTATTGTTGTCAATGTGCTTTGGTTATTAATTGGCTTATATAATTGGCTGCTCCCATGTTAGGGGCATAGATATTTACAATTGTTAGATCTTCTTGTTGGATAGACCCTTTAAGTAGGATATAGTGTCCTTCCTCATCTCTTATTACAGTCTTTGGTTTAAAATCTAATTTGTCTGATATAAGGATTGCCACCCCAGCTTTCTTTTGGTGTCCATTAGCAT
>NW_027991961.1:0-201 GCF_054177405.1 Leptonychotes weddellii
GGAGAGGGAGAAGCAGACTCCCCGCTGAGCAGGGAGCCCGATGCGGGACTCGATCCCGGGACTCCAGGATCATGACCTGAGCCGAAGGCAGTCGCTTAACCAACTGAGCCACCCCGGCGCCCCCCTTGCAGGTCCTTCTTGGTGACTTAATATTAAGAACAGTTGGAGAGAGTGGTGGATCACACACACAAAAAGGCCCTA
>NW_027991962.1:0-201 GCF_054177405.1 Leptonychotes weddellii
ATGATTACCTGAAAAATAGGTAAGCACATGCTAGGTCTAACAAGGGAAATGAATATTTTCTGTTTTGTGTTTCCTTTGTGTCAGGAACATGAAGATGACTCTTCTTCTGTGTTTGATGAATATTTTCAAGGACACCAGAAGGAATGAAGAATTTATCAGAGTAACTATATACGTGAAGCACTTGCTACTGAACCAGCAAAA
>NW_027991963.1:0-201 GCF_054177405.1 Leptonychotes weddellii
CCTGGGTGGCTCAGTTGGTTAAGCGACTGCCTTCGGCTCAGGTCATGATCCTGGAGTCCCTGGATCGAGTCCCGCATCGGGCTCCCTGCTCGGCAGGGAGCCTGCTTCTCCCTCTGACCCTCCCCCCTCTCATGTGCTCTCTCTCTCTCATTCTCTCTGTCTCAAATAAATAAATAAAATCTTTAAAAAAAAAAAAAAATA
>NW_027991964.1:0-201 GCF_054177405.1 Leptonychotes weddellii
AACAACAACAACAACAAAATAGAGGAAGTGGAGTTCTAAAGATCGGAAAGATGGGGGTAAATCTATTACCTTATGCAAATTAGATGCTTGTATATTTGGAAAATATAAGAATATCAAGTGAGGTGTGCCTGGCTGGCTCAGTCTTTAAGCGTCTGCCTTCAGCTCAGGTCATGATCCCAGGGTTCTGGGATCGAGCCCCAC
>NW_027991965.1:0-201 GCF_054177405.1 Leptonychotes weddellii
TCTGGCTCCTGAAAACCAAAGCCAAGAAGAAACCTTCCAACTATTTTCCCCTTTGTGCACTGAGGCAATGAGCTCACAAGAACCTCGCAACTTAAACAGGAAATAGGATAGGTAAGGGAACAATCAGGAGGGGGACATGTGATTTCAAAGAATATGGACACATCTCTGTAAAAATAAGCTAAAAAAGTGATACGGGGGGCG
>NW_027991966.1:0-201 GCF_054177405.1 Leptonychotes weddellii
TCTGTGTCTCTCCCCAACTCCCAGGTTCTGTTTCACTGGAGAACACTGACAGATGCCATATGTCTCATTCATTATTCAATTTCTTTTTTTTTTTTTTTAAAGATTTTATTTATTTATTTAAGACAGAGAATGAGAGACAGAGAGCATGAGAGGGAGGAGGGTCAGAGGGAGAAGCAGACTCCCTGCCGAGCAGAGAGCCTG
>NW_027991967.1:0-201 GCF_054177405.1 Leptonychotes weddellii
TTTTTTTTTTTTTTTTAAAGATTTTATTTATTTATTTGAGACAGAGAGAACGAGAGAGAGAGAGCACATGAGAGGGGGGAGGGTCAGAGGCAGAAGCAGGCTCCCTGCCGAGCAGGGAGCCCGATGCGGGACTCGATCCAGGGACTCCAGGATCATGACCTGAGCCGAAGGCAGTCGCTTAACCAACTGAGCCACCCAGGC
>NW_027991968.1:0-201 GCF_054177405.1 Leptonychotes weddellii
CCGAAGGGGTACGTGCACCCCGATGTTTATAGCAGCAATGTCCACAATAGCCAAACTGTGGAAAGAGCCAAGATGTCCATCGACAGATGAATGGATAAAGAAGAGGTGGTATATATATACAATGGAATATTATGCAGCCATCAAAAGGAATGAGATCTTGCCATTTGCAACGACGTGGATGGAACTGGAGGGTATTATGTT
>NW_027991969.1:0-201 GCF_054177405.1 Leptonychotes weddellii
CACCAGAGTGACGTCCCTCAGCGGAGCAGACTTTTAAAAGTTCCGATTTTGTGCTCCGTGGTTCTATCACTTGCCAGAAGCGGCCGACGGAGGCCCCTCCCCCGCCGTCTATCCTCCCGAATATCGCCTCGGATTCACTTCTCCGCACGTCCTACCTTCCAGAAAGTGGTCGCTTTTCTGTTCAGAGAGTTGTTGCTATTC
>NW_027991970.1:0-201 GCF_054177405.1 Leptonychotes weddellii
TTTTTTTTTTTTTTTTTAAAGATTTTATTTATTTATTTGAGAGAGAGAGAATGAGAGAGAGCAAGCACATGAGAGGGGGGAGGGTCAGAGGGAGAAGCAGACTCCCTGCCGAGCAGGGAGCCCGATGCGGGACTCGATCCCGGGACTCCAGGATCATGACCTGAGCCGAAGGCAGTCGCTTAACCAACTGAGCCACCCAGG
>NW_027991971.1:0-1034 GCF_054177405.1 Leptonychotes weddellii
ACTATATTGTACACCTGACACTAATATAATGCTGTATGTTAACTACTGGAATTAAAATAAAGTAAAATAAAATAATGAAAAAAAAAAAAAACACTTGACGGATTTTTTCCAGGTACTGTACCAGATATGAAGATAGCCTCTGCCCTAGGGGGTTTGGGAGGGACTGAAGGAGGCAAGCAATAAGGAATAGCATGCATGACGTCTGTGACTTCAGGTGACCTACGAGGTGGGGATTTAATCTAGCCTGGGGTTTGCTGAACCCGGGGGTTGGGGTGGAGACCTGAAGAGTGAGTAATATCAGACAGAGGGAAGGCAGAGCCCAAACCAGAGGCTAGAGTGAGCTGGGGCAGAAGTTTCCTTCAGGGGGAGAAAGGCCCAGAGAGAATCTGAAGAGACAGGTGGCGAGGCCCGGAAGGCCGTGGACCCAGGCGTGGTTGACGGAATAGTGGCCTCCCAAAGATGTCAATGTCCTAGTTCCCAAGCCTGCAAATGTGACCTTATGTGGCAAAAGGGTCCCTGCAGATGTAGTTGAGCTAAGGACGTTGAGATGGGGAGGTGCTCCTGGATGACCCGGGTGGCCCGGAGTCATCACAGTGTCCTTCTAAGAGGGAGGCGGGAGGGTCAGAGTCCCAGAAGGAGATGTGATGAGGGAAGTAGAGTCAGAGAGAGATCTGAAGATGCTCCACTGCTGGTTTGAAGACAGAGGATGGACCCATGAGCCAAAGAACTTTCTAGAAGCTGGAAAAGGCAAGCAACAGATTCTCTCCATCACTAAGTGTGTGGTGACTTGGTCCAGCAGCTACAGGAAACTTGTACACCATGGGGTACTTCATGGGGGTGCTCAGAGGAGGGATGATGACTCCCCACAGGCATCCAGATGCCCAGAAATGTTTGCCAAACAACTATGTGAATAGATGAACCGACAGAAAAGCCAGCAACCCCTGTCACCACTCTCACTGGTGCGGCACACTAAGGCATTTACCAGCAAGACCTTGACGTGTGCCTTTAAGCCTTACAACACACCTCCGAGTTGC
>NW_027991972.1:0-201 GCF_054177405.1 Leptonychotes weddellii
ATTTTTTTTTTTTTTTTACAATTTTTTAAAAATTCATTAAGGTGAAACACAGCACAACATAAAACAAAGTATATCAAGTGAGCCATCTCCGCGTGTTTGCAATGTTGTACGACCACCTGCCCCACCTATTTCCAAAATATTTCCATCCCTCCAAAAGAAAACCCCCCACCCACGGGGCAGGTTCCCCCCACGTCCCCCCTC
>NW_027991973.1:0-201 GCF_054177405.1 Leptonychotes weddellii
AGACTTGGAATTTACTAATTGAATGTCTTCCCTCCTGGGAGGAAAAACTCAGCAGAACCTTGGGAAGAGTACATGGTGATGATTCCATTAGTTCTTTCTCCTAAGGGACCTACAGCCATTTATTCTCTGCTAGAGCCCATTATCACCCTCGGGTGCATGGCACACAGCCATTGATTTGGTGGAGGCTTTTCTACAGCTTCA
>NW_027991974.1:0-201 GCF_054177405.1 Leptonychotes weddellii
AGATATTTGCAAATGACATATCAGATAAAGGGCTAGTATCCAAAATCTATAAAGAACTTATCAAACTCAACACCCAAAGAACAAAGAATCCAATCAAGAAATGGGCAGAAGACATGAACAGACATTTTTCCAAAGAAGACATCCAAATGGCCAACAGACACATGAAAAAGTGCTCAACATCGCTCGGCATCAGGGAAATCC
>NW_027991975.1:0-201 GCF_054177405.1 Leptonychotes weddellii
TTTTTTTTTTTTTTAAAGATTTTATTTATTTATTTGTGTGAGAGAGAATGAGAGACAGAGAGCATGAGAGGGAGGAGGGTCAGAGGGAGAAGCAGACTCCCCGCCGAGCAGGGAGCCCGATGCGGGACTCGATCCAGGGACTCCAGGATCATGACCTGAGCCGAAGGCAGTCGCTTAACCAACTGAGCCACCCAGGCGCCC
>NW_027991976.1:0-201 GCF_054177405.1 Leptonychotes weddellii
TTTTTTTTTTTTTTTAAAGATTTTATTTATTTATTTGAGAGAGAGAATGAGAGAGAGAGAGAGAGCATGAGAGGGGGAGGGTCAGAGGGAGAAGCAGACTCCCTGCCAAGCAGGGAGCCCGATGCGGGACTCGATCCCGGGACTCCAGGATCATGACCTGAGCCGAAGGCAGTCGCTTAACCAACTGAGCCACCCAGGCGC
>NW_027991977.1:0-201 GCF_054177405.1 Leptonychotes weddellii
ACCAACAACAACAACAAAATAGAGGAAGTGGAGTTCTAAAGATCGGAAAGATGGGGGTAAATCTATTACCTTATGCAAATTAGATGCTTGTATATTTGGAAAATATAAGAATATCAAGTGAGGTGTGCCTGGCTGGCTCAGTCTTTAAGCGTCTGCCTTCAGCTCAGGTCATGATCCCAGGGTTCTGGGATCGAGCCCCAC
>NW_027991978.1:0-201 GCF_054177405.1 Leptonychotes weddellii
TTTTTTTTTTTTAAAGATTTTATTTATTTATTTGAGAGAGAGAGAATGAGAGAGAGCACATGAGAGGGGGGAGGGTCAGAGGGAGAAGCAGACTCCCTGCCGAGCAGGGAGCCCGATGCGGGACTCGATCCAGGGACTCCAGGATCATGACCTGAGCCGAAGGCAGTCGCTTAACCAACTGAGCCACCCAGGCGCCCCCTC
>NW_027991979.1:0-201 GCF_054177405.1 Leptonychotes weddellii
TCTTTTTTTTTTTATTCTTATGTTAATCCCCATACATTACATCATTAGTTTTAGATGTAGTGTTCCATGATTCATTGTTTGTGCATAACACCCAGTGCTCCATGCAGAATGTGCCCTCCTCAATACCCACCACCAGGCTAACCCATCCTCCCACCCCCCTCCCCTCTAGAACCCTCAGTTTGTTTTTCAGAGTCCATCGTC
>NW_027991980.1:0-201 GCF_054177405.1 Leptonychotes weddellii
GCGCCTGGGTGGCTCAGTCGTTAAGCGTCTGCCTTCGGCTCAGGTCATGATCCCAGGGTCCTGGGATCGAGCCCCGCATCGGGCTCCCTGCTCCGCAGGAAGCCTGCTTCTCCCTCTCCCACTCCCCCTGCTCGTGTTCCCTCTCTCGCTGTGTCTCTCTCTGTCAAATAAATAAATAAAATCTTTAAAAAAAAAAAAAAA
>NW_027991981.1:0-201 GCF_054177405.1 Leptonychotes weddellii
CGGGGCGCCTGGGTGGCTCAGTTGGTTAAGCGACTGCCTTCGGCTCAGGTCATGATCCTGGAGTCCCTGGATCGAGTCCCGCATCGGGCTCCCTGCTCGGCAGGGAGCCTGCTTCTGCCTCTGACCCTCCCCCCTCTCATGTGCTCTCTCTCTCTGTCTCTCTCTCTCAAATAAATAAATAAAATCTTTAAAAAAAAAAAA
>NW_027991982.1:0-1034 GCF_054177405.1 Leptonychotes weddellii
CATAATGAACCAATCATTTTCACTAACAAATAAATTTACGGCATCATTTAGCAGAGCCATTAGTCAAAACTTAAAGTTTTCAATAGTTTTATTTCCTTCTACCTGAAGTTGTTTTTTGATTTAAAGAAAAGGGAATTGCTTTTACGTGACACTATCAAGAACATGGAAAGACAACTCACAGAATGGGAGAAAATATGTGTAAATAATACACAGAGAATATATAAAGATCTCTTAGAATGCAATAATAAAGACAATTTAATTTTTAAAATGAGCAAAGGACTTAAGTAGGTATTTCACCAAAGAAGATATATGAATGGCCAATAAGCAGTGGGAAAGATACTTAATGGAAAAGCGCTGGGAAAATGCAAATCAAAACCACAGAAATAGCACTTCACAACCAGTAGATGGCTATAAATAAAAAAAATAGACAGTAACAAATGTTTGTGAGAATGTGGAGACATTGTAACCTTTACATATTGTTGGTTGGACTATAAAATGGAAAACAGTTTGGCAGTTTCTCAAAATGGTCAATATGAAGCTACCATATAATCAAGTAATTCCAGGCCTAGGTATATACCCAAGAAAAAGGAAAACGTGTGTTCATGCAAAAACTTGTACACGAATTTCAGAGAAGCATTATCTGTGGTGACGAAAAAAAAAAATGTAACAACCCCAATGTCCTCCAATTGATGACCGGATAAAATGTGGCATATCTATAACAATGGAGTATTATATCGCAATAAAAAGGAAGGATGCAAATTACAACATGGATGAACTTCACAAACATTATGGTAAGAGAGAGAAGACAGTTACAAAAGACCACATATTGTGGGGCACCTGGGTGGCTCAGTCGGTTAAGCGGCTGCCTTCGGCTCAGGTCATGATCCCAAGATCCTGGGATCGAGCCCCGCATCGCGCTCCCTGCTCAGCTGGAAGCCTGCTTCCCCCTCTCCCGCTCCCCCTGCTTGTGTTCCCTCTCTCGCTGTGTTTCTCTCTGTCAAATAAATAAATAAAAATCTTTAAAAAAAAAAAAA
>NW_027991983.1:0-201 GCF_054177405.1 Leptonychotes weddellii
TTAACACAGTATGGTACTGACACAAATACAGACATATAGATCAATGCAACAGAATAGAGAGTCCAGAAATGGACCCTGAACTCTATGGTCAACCAATCTTCAAAAAAGCAGGTAAGAATATCCAATGGAAAAAAGACAGTCTCCTCAATAAAAGGTACTGGAAAACTGGACAGTGACATGCAGAAGAATGAAACTGGACCA
>NW_027991984.1:0-201 GCF_054177405.1 Leptonychotes weddellii
TTTTTTTTTTTTAAAGATTTTATTTATTTATTTGAGAGAGAGAGACACAGCGAGAGAGGGAACACAAGCAGGGGGAGTGGGAGAGGGAGAAGCAGGCTTCCCGCCGAGCAGGGAGCCCGATGCGGGGCTCGATCCCAGGACCCTGGGATCATGACCTGAGCTGAAGGCAGACGCTTAACGACTGAGCCACCCAGGCGCCCC
>NW_027991985.1:0-201 GCF_054177405.1 Leptonychotes weddellii
CGTCTCCTCTCAGGAATTCAGCTGGATAGGGATCAAACCATTCTGAACACCTACAAACTCAACAGGAGATCGAAGAAAAGAAGAGCAACAACTCTCTCATCAGAAAAGCGACCACTTTCTGGAAGGTAGGACGTGCGGAGAAGTGAATCCGAGGCGATATTCGGGAGGATAGACGGCGGGGGAGGGGCCTCCGTCGGCCGC
>NW_027991986.1:0-201 GCF_054177405.1 Leptonychotes weddellii
TTTTTTTTTTAAAGATTTTATTTATTTATTTGAGACAGAGAGAATGAGAGAGACAGAGAGCACATGAGAGGGGGGAGGGTCAGAGGGAGAAGCAGGCTCCCTGCTGAGCAGGGAGCCCGATGCGGGACTCGATCCAGGGACTCCAGGATCATGACCTGAGCTGAAGGCAGTCGCTTAACCAACTGAGCCACCCAGGCGCCC
>NW_027991987.1:0-201 GCF_054177405.1 Leptonychotes weddellii
TTTTTTTTTTTTAAAGATTTTATTTATTTATTTGAGACAGAGAGAATGAGAGAGAGAGAGAGCACATGAGAGGGGGGAGGGTCAGAGGGAGAAGCAGACTCCCTGCCGAGCAGGGAGCCCGATGCGGGACTCGATCCCGGGACTCCAGGATCATGACCTGAGCCGAAGGCAGTCGCTTAACCAACTGAGCCACCCAGGCGC
>NW_027991988.1:0-201 GCF_054177405.1 Leptonychotes weddellii
GCGGGGTTAGCCTGGTGATGGGTATTAAAGAGGGCACGTTCTGCATGGAGCACTGGGTGTTAATATCCAAACAATGAATCATGGAACACTACATCAAAAACTGAAAAAAAAAAATCAGTCAGAGTAAGACAAATACTGTATGATTTCACTCATGTGTGGAATTTAAGAAACAAAACAGGCAGACATATGAGGGGGGAAGAA
>NW_027991989.1:0-201 GCF_054177405.1 Leptonychotes weddellii
GCTCTATTACAAAGCTGTCATCATCAAGACAGTATGGTACTGACACAAAAACAGACACATGGATCAATGGAACTGCATAGAGAACCCAGAAATGGACCCTCAACTCAATGTCTACTAATCTTGAACAAAGCAGAAAAGAAAATCCAGTGGAAAAAAGACAGTCTCTTCAACAAATGGTGTTGGAAAAACTGGACAGCCACA
>NW_027991990.1:0-201 GCF_054177405.1 Leptonychotes weddellii
GGCAGCAGAATGTGAGAGGGGCTGGAGCTGGTAGAAAGTGTAAGTAACAAGAACCATTAGAGGTTATTTCTATAAACCAGCCGCTGGATAATGAGGAACCAAACCAGGACAGTGATGCCAGAGCACGTGGAGGAGGGCAGTTTTTAGGGACATTGTGGAGGGAGAAAAAGGACCAGTGAGCTTTGGAAGGGTAAGAAAACT
>NW_027991991.1:0-201 GCF_054177405.1 Leptonychotes weddellii
TTTTTTTAAAGATTTTATTTATTTATTTGAGACAGAGAGAATGAGAGAGACAGAGAGCACATGAGAGGGGGAAGGGTCAGAGGGAGAAGCAGGCTCCCTGCCGAGCAGGGAGCCCGATGCGGGACTCGATCCCGGGACTCCAGGATCATGACCTGAGCTGAAGGCAGTCGCTTAACCAACTGAGCCACCCAGGCGCCCCCT
>NW_027991992.1:0-201 GCF_054177405.1 Leptonychotes weddellii
GAGGGCGCCTGGGTGGCTCAGTCGTTAAGCGTCTGCCTTCAGCTCAGGTCATGATCCCAGGGTCCTGGGATCGAGTCCCACATCGGGCTCCCTGCTCGGCAGGAAGCCTGCTTCTCCCTCTCCCACTCCCCCTGCTTGTGTTCCTGCTCTCGCTATCTCTCTCTCTGTCAAATAAATAAATAAAAATCTTTAAAAAAAAAA
>NW_027991993.1:0-1034 GCF_054177405.1 Leptonychotes weddellii
TCAGCAGATGAGCACACTAAAGGTCAGAGAGGTTATCACCACCCGAGGAAATTATTACACTGTAAACACGAATTCATATCTAATGTCTGTATTCTACTGAATTTAGGATGCCATTAATTGTAATATTTACTAACATTTCATACATCAGAAATAAAAGTGAAACCGCTTCAAAGCATTAAATTGAACAAAAATCAAAATGTGCTAGTGCTACAGCAAAGCTCCATTTTAAAGTAACCTTTTTCCTCTTTTCCACAAATCTCCTCTCCTCCTTTCTTAGCCTTTTGTTTCAGGAACCCGGTACCACCCTGAAAAAATCTACTGAGGCCTGCAGCACCTACACAATTCTGTCCAAACTGGCTAGGTCCTGTATTTCCCTATAAACCCACACAGCCCCTTACTCCCCGCAGGCTTGCAGTTTTCAAAACCATAGGGGGCTGCAGCCTCCTTTGCCGGCAAAACAATAAAGCTATTGTTCTTCTTTATCCTAAACTCTGTCTTCCCATTATATTCTGGCTCCAAAGCACCGAGGTCAGTTTTCCACAACAAAGCACTGTTAAACTGTGGAAAAAGTATTCATATCACTTCAGCTTTATATTTTATTTTTATTGTAAAAACACTCTGTGGATTCTTTTACACATTAATTTTCATCATATATTATGCTGCTCTAGTTTTAGATCTTTCTATATGCAAATTACTTTGTTTAAATGCTGAATGTTTATAAAGTTTTGAAGATATTTTAAACAATGAATCTCTCCATATATACATATACACAAAAATAATACACACATATATATTATATATATGCATAAATAATTTAAATCATGGCAACAACTTTGACTACATGTATAGGAAATGAACATCATATTGTTGATTAACAAACTGTGGGTTTAAGGGGCTACTGATTATAAGGCAAATCCCCAGCTGGGATAATAAAATTTGAAAAAGTGCTCATCATTGAATAAATGAGATAAAACTTTTTTTTGTTTTGTTTTTTTTTAAAGATTTTATTTATTTATTTGAGAGAGAGAATGAGA
>NW_027991994.1:0-201 GCF_054177405.1 Leptonychotes weddellii
GAGGAGGGCACGTTCTGCATGGAGCACTGGGTGTTATGCACAAACAATGAATCATGGAACACTTCATCTAGAACTAATTATGTAATGTATGGGGATTAACATAAGAATAAAAAAAAAAAAAGAAATCAACACATGTGAGATACATTTACCCCCAATCTGAAAATTATCACAAACACTTCTAAATTATTCATAGATCATAAA
>NW_027991995.1:0-201 GCF_054177405.1 Leptonychotes weddellii
GTATGCGGCAGTCCAGGCACCAAACACTCTATCCTTTAGCCTGATGTCTGGGTGCTCTGTATTTCCCAAGTGAATAAATGAATGCCATTTCTTTCAAACCCATCTGGGATCCACCGTGCACACACTCAGCACATGCACCATGCATGTGCACACACACACACGCACACACGGAGCTCTTAACTGACACTCAACCTGCAACAC
>NW_027991996.1:0-201 GCF_054177405.1 Leptonychotes weddellii
TTTTTTTTTTTTTTTTAAAGATTTTATTTATTTACTTATTAGAGAGCAAGCGAGAGAGAAACAGCATGAGAGAGGAGAGGGTCAGAGGGAGAAGCAGGCTCCCCGCTGAGCCAGGAGCCCGATGTGGGACTCGATCCCAGGACCCTGGGATCATGACCTGAGCCGAAGGCAGTCGCTCAACCGACTGAGCCACCCAGGCGC
>NW_027991997.1:0-201 GCF_054177405.1 Leptonychotes weddellii
AGGAAACAGTCAACAAAACCAAAAGACAACCGACAGAATGGGAGAAGATATTTGCAAATGACATATCAGATAAAGGGCTAGTATCCAAAATCTATAAAGAACTTATCAAACTCAACACCCAAAGAACAAAGAATCCAATCAAGAAATGGGCAGAAGACATGAACAGACATTTTTCCAAAGAAGACATCCAAATGGCCAACA
>NW_027991998.1:0-201 GCF_054177405.1 Leptonychotes weddellii
CCATCTTTAATTTCTACAGAGAGACACGGTGAGCATTCAGGAGGCTGGCTGTGGTGGGCTGAATAAGGGTGCCCCATCAAGGATGCCTACACCCTCATCTCTGGAACATGTAACCTTGCAGGGCAAAAGGGACTTTGTAGAGGTGATTAAATTCAGGATCTTGGGATGGGGAGATTATCCTGGATTATCCAGGTGGGCCCA
>NW_027991999.1:0-201 GCF_054177405.1 Leptonychotes weddellii
TCTTTTTTTTTTTTTTAAAGATTTTATTTATTTATTTGACAGAGAGAGACACAGCGAGAGAGGGAACACAAGCAGGGGGAGTGGGAGAGGGAGAAGCAGACTCCCTGCCGAGCAGGGAGCCCGATGCGGGGCTCGATCCCAGGACCCTGGGATCATGACCAGAGCCGAAGGCAGACGCTTAACGACTGAGCCACTCAGGCG
>NW_027992000.1:0-201 GCF_054177405.1 Leptonychotes weddellii
TTTTTTTTTTTTTTTTAAAGATTTTATTTATTTATTTGCGAGAGAGAGAATGAGAGACAGAGAGCACAAGAGGGAGGAGGGTCAGAGGGAGAAGCAGACTCCCCGCTGAGCAGGGAGCCCGATGCGGGACTCGATCCAGGGACTCCAGGATCATGACCTGAGCCGAAGGCAGTCGCTTAACCGACTGAGCCACCCAGGCGC
>NW_027992001.1:0-201 GCF_054177405.1 Leptonychotes weddellii
TTTTTTTAAAGATTTTATTTATTTATTTGAGACAGAGAGAATGAGAGAGACAGAGAGCACATGAGAGGGGGGAGGGTCAGAGGGAGAAGCAGGCTCCCTGCCGAGCAGGGAGCCCGATGCGGGACTCGATCCTGGGACTCCAGGATCATGACCTGAGCCGAAGGCAGTCGCTTAACCAACTGAGCCACCCAGGCGCCCAGG
>NW_027992002.1:0-201 GCF_054177405.1 Leptonychotes weddellii
CCAAATCATCAGAGACTACCTCACCGCCCAGAGCCTGCACTCTCCCAGGCGGCTGGCTGGATGTCTTAAGCCTCACAGATCCGGGTTCCTCTGCCACACGCAGGCCTGTGAGTCTTCAGGGGGAACTGGAGGTGAAAGCTGTGGTGGCCGAGCGGGCAGTGGCCGGGATCAGGGTGGGGACCCCGGGAAGAGCTGAGTCAC
>NW_027992003.1:0-201 GCF_054177405.1 Leptonychotes weddellii
CATTATTATTGTTGTTATTATGTGTGTGGTAGGAACTCTAAACATAAAATCTATAATACAGTATTGTTAACTATAGACATTATGCTATGTAGTAAAACTCCAGAACTTCTTTATCTTGCATAACTGAAACTTTGTACCCTTTGATCATCATCTCCCCTGCCAGCCCCTGGCAATCACCATCTATTCTCTGCATCTATGAGT
>NW_027992004.1:0-1034 GCF_054177405.1 Leptonychotes weddellii
AGCGAGGCAGACAGATATTGCCCAATCCTTGCTCTGGAGAGCAGGGCAGAAGTCTGATTCAGACGTGAATCAGGTGGAAATAGGCCCTGGGTGGCAAATGGAGCAGGAATGTGGGTGTGGTAGGCAGAATAATGCCCTCCTCTGCTCCCCAAGATGTCCACATCTTAATCCCTGGAAACCTGAGGATCTGTTACCTTCCGTGGCAAAAGGGACTTTGCATATGGGATTAAGTTAAGAATCTTAAGATGGGGTGATTATCCAGTGGACCCAATGTAATCACATGGGTCCCTATAAGAGGGAGGCAGGAAGGTCAGAGTCACAGCAAGATTGGAAAATGCTGTGCTGCTGGCTTTGAAGATGGAGGAAGGGTCATGAGCCTAGGACTACAGGCAGCTTCTAGAAACTGGGAGAGGCCAAGGGAATGGATTTGGCCCTGGAGCCTCCAGAAAGAATACAGCCCTCCCAGCACCTTGACTTTAGCCCAGTGAAACCCGTGTCAGACATCTGGTCTCCAGAACTGTTAAGGTAATAAATATATGTTGTTTTAAGCTGTTAAGGTTGCAGTGATTTGTTACAGTAGCAACATGAAACTAATACATGGGGCAGCTTCCCTGAGCCTGCTATTGGGCAATGGGATTTCAAGGCCCTCCTACTACTGTACTCTTAGCAGTACTGACTTAGACCCACCGGGGACAATCCTGTAGTTTCCAGAGACCTGGTCCAGCTCCATGTGTAGACAAAGTCTGGGGACTTACCTGCCTCATTCTGCCTGGACCCATTGCAGCATCTGAAACTCTCACTGCTCTGAGCATCTCAAGAGCTCCATTCTTATGTCCACGTGTTGTCTCAAAATGGGGGACGTGGAGCCTCCTCTACCTAAAGCCCCTTGATGCTATCCCATCAAGATCCAGAATGAAGTGGGCCCTGCCCACCCCTCCAGCCTCATCTCCCTCCACCCAGTGCACAAGCCATGCTGAACATGTCTCAGGGCCTTTGCACATACTATTCCCTCTTCTTCCAAGTGCTTTTCCTCA
>NW_027992005.1:0-201 GCF_054177405.1 Leptonychotes weddellii
TCTGTGCTCAATCTCATCATATGGGTCCTTAGAGAGTCAGAGGTAGAGGAACTGCCATGATACAAATGGCAATTGTAATCAGAGAGATTTAAAGATCCAAAGCTGCTGGCTTGAAGATGGAGGAAGAGGCCATAAGCTAAGGAATGAAGGTGGCCTCTAGAAGCTGGAAAATGTAAGAACTCATCTAGAATACCAAGAAGA
>NW_027992006.1:0-201 GCF_054177405.1 Leptonychotes weddellii
TGGGCGCCTGGGTGGCTCAGTTGGTTGAGCGACTGCCTTCGGCTCAGGTCATGATCCTGGAGTCCCTGGATCGAGTCCCGCATCGGGCTCCCTGCTCGGCAGGGAGTCTGCTTCTCCCTCTGACCTTCCCCCCTCTCATGTACTCGCTCTCTCTCATTCTCTCTCTCTCAAATAAATAAATAAAATCTTTAAAAAAAAAAA
>NW_027992007.1:0-201 GCF_054177405.1 Leptonychotes weddellii
TTTTTTTTTTTTAAAGATTTTATTTATTTATTTGAGAGAGAGAGAATGAGAGAGAGCACATGAGAGGGGGGAGGGTCAGAGGGAGAAGCAGACTCCCTGCCGAGCAGGGAGCCCGATGCGGGACTCGATCCAGGGACTCCAGGATCATGACCTGAGCCGAAGGCAGTCGCTTAACCAACTGAGCCACCCAGGCGCCCTGGA
>NW_027992008.1:0-201 GCF_054177405.1 Leptonychotes weddellii
GTGGAGCAGACTTTTAAAAGTTCCGATTTTGTGCTCCGTGGTTCTATCACTTGCCAGAAGCGGCCGACGGAGGCCCCTCCCCCGCCGTCTATCCTCCCGAATATCGCCTCGGATTCACTTCTCCGCACGTCCTACCTTCCAGAAAGTGGTCGCTTTTCTGATGAGAGAGTTGTTGCTCTTCTTTTCTTCGATCTCCTGTTG
>NW_027992009.1:0-201 GCF_054177405.1 Leptonychotes weddellii
TAGGGCGCCTGGGTGGCTCAGTTGGTTAAGCGACTGCCTTCGGCTCAGGTCATGATCCTGGAGTCCCTGGATCGAGTCCCGCATCGGGCTCCCTGCTCGGCAGGGAGTCTGCTTCTCCCTCTGACCCTCCTCCCTCTCATGCTCTCTGTCTCTCATTCTCTCTGTCTCAAATAAATAAATAAAATCTTTAAAAAAAAAATA
>NW_027992010.1:0-201 GCF_054177405.1 Leptonychotes weddellii
CCATCCCGGGACTCCAGGATCATGACCTGAGCCGAAGGCAGTCGCTCAACCAACTGAGCCACCCAGGCGCCCCAGCCTGCTTCTCCTTCTGCCTCTCTCTCTCTGTCTCTAATGAATAAATAAATAAAATCTTTAAAAAACAAAAAACAAAAAACCAGGTAGAATTGGAAACTTCTGAGGTTTCTTTGAACTCTAAAAATT
>NW_027992011.1:0-201 GCF_054177405.1 Leptonychotes weddellii
TCATCTAGAACTAATGATGTAATGTATGGGGATTAACATAAGAATAAAAAAAAAAAAAAAGATTCTCTTTCCCTCTCTCTCTCTGCCTCTCCCCGCCACTCGTGTATGTGCACATTCTCTCACTAAAAAAATAAAAATAAATAAATAAATA
The DNA here is from genome assembly GCF_054177405.1 of Leptonychotes weddellii. Classification (NCBI taxonomy): domain Eukaryota; kingdom Metazoa; phylum Chordata; class Mammalia; order Carnivora; family Phocidae; genus Leptonychotes; species Leptonychotes weddellii. The sequence goes on from NW_027992011.1 coordinate 152, forward strand.
AAACTTTTTAAAAGTCTCCTTTCATTGCAAACATTTCACAGACCTCACAC
>NW_027992012.1:0-201 GCF_054177405.1 Leptonychotes weddellii
GAGGGGGGCGGAGCAAGATGGCGGAGGAGTAGGAGACCTGGATTTCGTCTCCTCTCAGGAATTCAGCTGGATAGGGATCAAACCATTCTGAACACCTACAAACTCAACAGGAGATCGAAGAAAAGAAGAGCAACAACTCTCTCATCAGAAAAGCGACCACTTTCTGGAAGGTAGGACGTGCGGAGAAGTGAATCTGAGGCG
>NW_027992013.1:0-201 GCF_054177405.1 Leptonychotes weddellii
CATTTTAAACAGATTATATGTGAAGGCCATCTCAATAAAGCTGTCCTATTAAAAATGAAATTCTCGGGGCGCCTGGGTGGCTCAGTCGTTAAGCGTCTGCCTTCGGCTCGGGTCGTGATCCCAGGGTCCTGGGATCGAGCCCCGCATCGGGCTCCCTGCTCCGCGGGAAGCCTGCTTCTCCCTCTCCCACTCCCCCTGCGT
>NW_027992014.1:0-201 GCF_054177405.1 Leptonychotes weddellii
TTTTTCTTTTTTTTTTTAAAGATTTTATTTATTTATTTGAGAGAGAGAATGAGACAGAGAGAGAGAGCATGAGATGGGGGAGGATCAGAGGGAGAAGCAGACTCCCTGCTGAGCAGGGAGCCTGATGCGGGACTCGATCCCGGGACTCCAGGATCATGACCTGAGCCGAAGGCAGTCGCTTAACCAACTGAGCCACCCAGG
>NW_027992015.1:0-1034 GCF_054177405.1 Leptonychotes weddellii
GAAAAGCCTGCTATTTCAGATGCCGAGGAAGAACAACATAGCACAACTCATTCTATGAACTGTAGCAGATCAGCTGCTGGTCACAAGATCCCGGGGGATTCTTTAGACCTGTCATCAGGTATAGCACCTGATGACTCACCGTCAGATAATTCTTCCCTTGAGGCTCTGGCGATTCCTTCTACAACAGCGTTCTCCAGGAAAAGTCCTTCAGGCAAAGATCCATCTTTGGGAGAAGGGGAACAAAAAGACAATGATAGTAAACACCAAAATGATCAGTTTGCCCTAAGCTCCTCAGAAAACCAAAAGAGTCATGATAATTGTGTGCTTGTACATAATGAGGTGGTTGATGCTGTCAAATGCCATTCCCTCCCTCCTTTCAAGGATGGAAAAGCAAAAGGAAAAATAAGACGATGCATTTCCTGTTTTGAAAAGTTAAGCAAAACGGAAAGCAGATCAGCACCTACAAGTGATAACAGTAACCTCAGGGAGATGAATGGAAGCAATTCCAAGTGTCCTGAGGTTCACACTACTTATTGTATCTCGCCAAGAAAATCAGCCAGTTTTCTCATCAATAACAGGAAGTCAGAAAGTAAGATAATGCCTTCTTCATTTAGGAATGAACCACTTCCATTCCAAATCAAAAATAAGGTGGAAGACCCAAGAGGGAAGTACGCGTCAAACAAATTCAGTTCCAGTTCTTTGGAGTCAGAAAGCAGATGTTCCAAAGCAGTTTCAGACTCCGTCTCAGTAGCACCTGAAGCCACAAAGAGGATGACAAATATGAAAAACATTGGATCTGCTTCTGTTAGAAAAGGACCACTTCCATTCCTCACCAGGAGGGCTGTGTCATGTCCTTCAGGGGCACCAGATGCCTCAAATGGGAGAGATGAAAGAGAAAAATGCTTGGTCTCAAGCACAGATGCTTCTGCTCTAACACTAAGACCTTGGGAGACAATCAATAGCCCTCCGGAAAATAACCCACCTGTTAGCGATTGTTCTTTACCCAAAGGGCACCCCCAAAAGGAAAACTTTCG